>NW_027279031.1:87500-220192 GCF_046629955.1 Centroberyx affinis | reverse complement strand
GTTACCTGAAAACTACTGGCAAGGACTCAAAAGACAGATCATTGACTATTGTTGTTCCTTTACCTGTTAGTAAGCTGTCAAACACACACAACACGCTCAACAGAATAATTCAAGGCAAACTTCTGTGGTCAAATTTTACCCTTTGTAGGCATTTTCACCTTTACTGTATGCCAATGTGTAGTACTATCCTTTTACCTTTATAATTATTAACTTTGATCATGTACTGTGCATCCTTAGACAGCTTAAGCTGGTGAAACTGCTAAATTAATCATGTGTATCATGCCAGCAATCATAATATAAACACACAAAGGCACACATAGGGGTTCAACAAGCAGTGATTGTCTCATGCCACGCTTGAGTCTATGTTGTACACACACACACACACACACACACACACACACACACACACACAGGCCACGGCTGATGGGCTGATACCGCAGGACAAGGAGCTGACAGAGTGGAGAGTGGTCCGGCTACATTCTTCCTCTCCCGCTCTGTCATTCTCTTGCGCTGCCACACGGCCTGCCAGCGCTCAGCAGCACCCTCCCGCACAACGCTGGAATCCAACCAATTAAAAGGAAAAACTTCCTGTTTAGCTTGTGGGGCAGAACAACGCATGGCAGGGGATCAGACTCCCCCGTGGAGAGAAGATGAGAGCCTACCATTTCAACAACGGCCTATCGATCAGAAACAGATTGCAGCTTGGTTTGGTTAACCGGTATATTTGTTTTTTTTTTGTTTCTAGACAAAGAAGTAACGAGACCTGCCTCACAAAAAGTGGAGTGAGAGCTTCTTTATTGGGTGAGTGAAGCATTAATTTAAGTCTGACAGTCTAATTAGCAATCTGTGTCATTATGATGAAGATGTGGCCAGTTACTATAATTCAAAAACATTGTTATGATTAGGAATATATTTTCATCACAAACAAAATAGACCGTTGTCTAATATAATTTAAATTACATAAGTAACAGCACACTGTGTTTTAGTTTTGACACGTGTCGTAACAAAACAGTCCTTTGAATATTTGCATCCAGAAACCCAAACCACACACAGTTGGCGGTCCTTATTGTGTTAACCACAACACCCGGCTTCCTCAATGGGGTCCTTTCACACAACTCTGAGCCTCTTAATAAGACTGGCAGAAGAACAAGAGTTGGTCTCTAAACACACACAAATGCATGTGTGCGTGCACATACACACACACACACACACACACACACACACGTGACATTTAACAGATACGGCAAGGCTGTATAGGGTTACAGAGTGAGGGGGGAAAGGAAAAAGAGAGAAAGAATGAATAAAGTGGTGAGTTTGACATGCCTGTCTGGTTATGGAAGTTAAGGAGTAGTGGCAAAAAGAAGCACTAGGGTGTTTTAAGTTTCTCAGTGTATGTATCTATGTGTGATGGTCCAAATGTATTGATTAGAGGCCCTGTGGAGCTGCGTTCTACCTTACACCCCCCCTACCATACTGCCTCATTCCTGTATTGCGCTCGTTGTCAGTGAGCTGTGACAGAGACTGCATGGGCTTGTAAAGACACACACAGGCCAACACTGTAGCCCCTGGGCCCCTGGACGCACATTGCTACTCTCACTAATTGCCTTACAACTCCTCCACCTCTCTGTGCAGCCCACTCTTCCTCAGAGAAGACAGAGAGGCAGAGAGCAGTGCTGTGCAGAGAGGCATGCAATTCTTCTCTGGGGCACACACACACACACACACACACGCATGCATTTTCTTCAGGTTAAGGAATTTGTGCCTGGTGTGTCTTCCCGCTTGCTATAAATTATTCCCTACGTTGGCAAACCTTCAATGTCAACATACACATTCGCTCTGTTTCTGCCTTAATCCTGGAATTTCTACATCAAAGCTCGCACACTCTGCAGCACACACTGACATCCTGTGTGTGTTTATTTTACCTGCTTTTCTTCTGAGTGCCGGCTATACATCTCTGCCACACCTAACCATGTATTCTTGAATACACAATAGCGTATGCATGCGTACACACACACACACACACATACGACAAGGCTCTGTGTTTCTCATTACTGCGACCTGGAGCTATCTGTGTGTTTTAAAGCTGTGGACACGAGCGTGAGAAATAACATTAACACAGCCATCCCCACTTCATGTGGCATTCATAAACACGCCGACACCATAAAACATTAACAGTGTATGAGTGTGTGTGGAGCGTCAGTTATTAATGTTAATATTTCTACCTAAAAGTAAACATGGTAGAGCAAACAAGGATGTTCCATGACGTGCACGTACCGCACACACACACACACTATATCATTGTCCTGCAGAATACATACTCTCAGATCACACTCTTGTGCACACACACACATACACACACACAGACACTAACACACAGGCAGGTATTGTTTGCTATATTACAGGTAGGCTCAGGAATCCACTCCACTAAATGACTTGTATGGACGGACATGTTGATTGGAGCAAACAAACAGCTTTTTGCTAAGACACATCCACTGCTACAATAACAAAGCATCATTCATTCTTTTCCCTCTCTCTCCCTCTCTCTGTGCGGCAGTCTGTCAGGCCGTCTCAGGCTCTCGATATATGACAGCGTGACTAACTGCTAGAGCAAATGTGGCCTCGCACACATGCAGGCGCGGATTCAGACACACACAGATCCTGTGTACTGAAAGCAGAAGAGGCAGAGCTCTGGGCTGCCAGAAACCGCACCGAGGGACCCATCTCTCAATTCTCCGTATGGGTGGGCATGAGCAGGCTCCAGGGGAAAGGCCCAAATTGAATTCAGTGGCCTCTTCAAAGCGGAGCCTGTCTTAGTTCATGTCAATGTATATACATGTGTGTGTGTCTGTAAATAGGGCAGCCTCCCAAGGCAGATCCTGAGCCAAATAAGAAAACATTGTGGTAAAATGCACTAAACTTTGGGGGATTTTATATTGTATTGATCTGGTGAGCTTGTAAGAAATACATGCCGAAATTCTTAGGGTGTTACCTGGATCACTGCATGCAGCACATTTACCCATTGTGTACGCTTCAGCCCTAAAGGGACACCGAGGTTAGAGCTGGCTCACTTGTCCTCGCTTATTCCTCCATTTCTGTCACTACCCACCTCCCCCGCCTCCTTCTCTCCTGCCTTGTTTGTGTTTGATATGAGGAATCTTCTGGTAGTGCACACCTGCTAGAGGCAAATTGCAGTGCTGGGGTCAATGACATGTCAGTGACATCTTAATATATTGCTGTTGATTGATGTCTTCTGCCTCACACTGACTAAGGTGGCAGGGTTCACCTGTTTCGATCAGTGGTTGGCATAGGTATGTAGTAGATAGGTCAAGGTGCTAATCAAACCGTGGTTTATGAGTTCGTGACGGCCTGGGGGATGATAATCTGTGGACGTTAAGCGATAGAAATGTTTTTATTAAGAGGTTTTTCAGCATAGAGTTACTTTATAAATAAATGGTTTTATTCAAACATCCGTTCAATTTTATTCAGTAATAGAATGTCATGATACTAAATTGCCTGTCCCTAAATACTTTTTGTAAAATGGAAAAAAATCCAAGCAGAACGGAATCAAATCTCCATCTCCAATGCCTCAAAACTGTATCATGGTATTAAACGCTGTAACAAACAAGTCAGCAGTCATGGACGAGGAGGCAAACTCAGGACACCCGAGGCCAGCGCTGGGGGGCGGGTGCACTGTGCCGCCTGCCTGCCAGTTTGCCAGTCAAACTCCCAAGCCTTGGCAAGGTCCCAACACAGCCAGTGGTTTCACAATGCATTCCTTTGTGACATCCTAATCAGCACCACTGATCTCCATGCCATATTTATCTTGTGCGTGTGTGGCACATGCCTGGGTTGTTTTTTTTGTTTTTTTGTTTTGTTTTTTTAATAGGAAAAGGCCCCAGGGCAGAATGACTTGAAAAATAACAAACGGTAACTCTTAGGAAAGAAGGGGGGGGGGGGGGCTGAAAAACAGGTAGACCTGCACTATGCCTGCCTTTAAATACAGGTCTTGGTAGACAAAAAAATGAGGAAAATTCCACTTACTCCAGACTTGTGTTTACAATGCAACCTCTTCTCCACTTACACAATGCCCCAAACAATTAAAGTTGGATGTGAATCAGTCTTTACTAAAACAATAAATCATGTTCAGCTCATGATGAACCGCACTTCCTTATGAAAGTATTCATAGAATGTCTCACCTTGTCAAAACTAATGTACCACGAGTCCAAAGCTGAAGATGGAAATTGTGATGTTGCATCAAAGTGAACAACAGCCAATTAAATTGTCAATCGCCAGACATTAGACGCAAGGAACAAACAATGTTTGCCCCTCCTCCTTTCATCATCATTCTCTCGCTTCCCCTGCACCTCCAAAGCAACCATCTTTCACATTCTTTATTGCCACAATCCTCCCATTGGAGACAGTAGGCGCCCTTCAGAGCATGTTTTAAAAAGGACATCAACTAAAGCTGACACAAATCCTTTCATTGTTCTAAGAATAGGTGCCCTGTTTGGAGTACGCAAGCATGAACTTTCTTTCACTCTTTTTCTTTGTCTCTCCTACCTGCGGCATGGCTCATTTAATGTTTCTCTGTGTTTCTCCTCTTTAAAGTTTTAGAGAGAGGGAGAGGCGAGAGAAATAAAGTGAGAGAGTGAGATGGTTGAACGGATTTTTTTTCTGGATGGCCAGGTGTAACCACAGATGTGCTAGTGTGGGTGTCCTGAACTTCACATATTTGCACACAGTCCAGTCTAAACACAGCTCTGTGCTACTGAGGTGTGTGTGTGTCCTTTCCAAGTCTACAAGTTTCCAATGATGAACTGCATCGTGAAGTGAAGTTTGGTCGCTGAAACACTGTAAACAATTTGTTGTTTACCTGTGTGTGAGTGTGTGTGTGTTAATATCCAGTCAGCATTAGCACTCGGCTAAGCTTCTGTTTGTCAGCCCCATACTTTAAACTTTAGCCACGTCGGGGTTTCAGCCTAATGAACAGTTTGACAGCAACATAGTTGCTGCATAGCGCTGCAGGCTAGACCCGTCTCACACACAGACACAGACTGCAGGGCTGTTATGGCAGGTGGGGGAGACGTGCCTTCATCAGATTCCACTCATACTCTCACCAGCCGCATGAACAAACCTGAGAGGAAGTAAGGAGGAGAACAGAGGAGCAGAGGGAGGCACACTGACAGGGTGAAGAGGGGGATTTCAGACATACTTGTGTGATGTGTGTGTGAGAAAGAGTGTCACGTTAGATAGCTGTCCACCACGCACCCCGGATTAACTGGTAAGTGACGCCGCACCATGTGTTTGTGTGTGTAGATGTATGTATGTGTGTGACATTAGCAGTATGGCAGTAATGCGGTCCGACCATTCTGTAGAATCAGTCCAGGCTAAGCCGAGTTCCTGGAGGCAAGGGGAGACAGAGAGGCAACTATGTTCGAGGAACAAGTAGCAAGACCAACCAGAGGGGCAGACAGACGTGCAGACAGGCAGACAGATAACCTGAGAGTGTTTGCCCTCGGTGACTGTGTGTGACAGTATTTGCCTAACAAGGATAGTCAGCCTGCCAGCCAGTCAGTCTTTCAGTCTGTCAGTGTGCCTGCATACTGCCTGACTCATACACACCCTCTGATTTTGTTGAGTTTCACTCTGAACTCTCACATAGCACTGTTGCAATGAGGGGCAAAGGTGAAAACAGGGTGACTACATTCAGCTGTACTGTTAGCACACCAACTCTGGTCTGTCACTTGATCCTATAATGAAAAGAGCGGAAAAAAATGATAGTTTAAGTAATTAGTTTAAGTAATGATAGTTTAAGTGATATTATCCTCTCAATTGCCTTGGCCAGTAGCATACTTAAGTCAATAGACAAACACAAGAGATGGTCATGAGGTGGAGAGGAATCATGGTGTGCAGGTGACAAACTGGCACTGCAGTCCTACTGGAGCTGAAATAAGAGTTAGTGGGACAGACAGAGTGCTGGAGTGTGCACATCACTCCTGGCCTGTGGCTCACTGACAGAACTG
Source organism: Centroberyx affinis (assembly GCF_046629955.1). Classification (NCBI taxonomy): domain Eukaryota; kingdom Metazoa; phylum Chordata; class Actinopteri; order Beryciformes; family Berycidae; genus Centroberyx; species Centroberyx affinis. The sequence continues at coordinate 214,169 of NW_027279031.1, read as the reverse complement.
GTCCATCCAGCCGCCTCCAACCGCAAGCACATACAGGAACAAACACCTCACGCATACACACAGCACAAACAAAGTACATTGCCCTGTCCCCATTCCAGGAGAGGTTCCCTCCCGCACAGGTCTTGAAGCGCCATTTGTTTGGTCCCTTGCCTGAGACCAGTTTGCTTTAGGTGTCCATAACAGCAGCACAAGGTTGGTATGGTGGCGATTCTGGTAGGGGTCGTGGATGTCCTGTCCAGTTTGGTGGCATTAGGATGGCATCTCTGCTGTTTCCAGATGATCATGTCCTTTTGGCCTCAGACTGTTACCTCTGATGTGCATTGAAGTGATTTGCTGCTGTGTGCGACCTGGTCAGGATGAGGGTCAGCACCTCCAAATCTGAGACCATGATGCTCTCCCAGAAAAAGATGGCCTGTCCAATTCAGGTAGAAAGTGAGTTGCTGCCCCAAGTGGAGTGTAAAGGATTGTGAGATTGACTGCCTATTAGGAGCAAAGCTGTGTGCTGACCATGGTTGTAAAGAGAGAGCCACAAAACAAAGCTCACGTTCCCGGTCAATTTTTGATCTGACCCTTGCTTGTAGTCATGAGCTCTGGGTAGTGAGCGATAGAATGAGATCATGGATATTAGTAGCTGAAATGGACCTCAGAGTCAAACTGCTGCTCCTGTACATTGAGAGGAGCCAGCTGAGGTGGTTTGGGCACCTGGTCAGGATGCCCTACCCCCTGGCAGACCCAGGACACGCTGACACTATGGGCTCCCTGCTGGCCCAGGGCCTAGCTGGCTGGGCGGCAGGGGCCGGGGCAGCCCTGCTGAACTGATTTATTGAAGAACAGAGAACAGGGTTCAGGGTCACCACAAAATTGTGGCGCCTTCCTGGGAGCCAGTCTACCACAATGGGCCATCATTTCAAAGCGGGGAGGGGACTGTTTGAAGAGAGAGAGGGGAGAGAGAGAGAGAGATAGAGAGAGACAGACAGACAGATGGGGGGGTGTTTGTGTTTTCATGTCACTGGGCTGTGACTGATGCAAGGCAGGTCAAAGATGGAATCACCAGGCTAGTGGGGTCATCCTGTTTAGGTCACCGACAGCCTGAGCGATGAGAGAGTGGCTGCTGGGACAGCTAACTGTCTGCCAGGCTGTATGTAAAGAAACAGCAGAACTGGGTTCTTAGAAGAGGACTATGTCAGAATCAGTGCAAGGCATTATAGGATCAAACACCATAATGAAATAACAGAAATGGATAAAAGTCCAGGCTGTCAATGGTGCGTTGAAATCCACTGTTTCTGTGTCTGTGTAATGTGAGAATCGTGTGGTGGAGATCTGAGACAGATGTGTCTGTATGGCTATAGCGTATGTTTGGTCGACAGGGAAGGCAGGTGTGTGTGTGTGTGTGTGTGTGTGTGTGTGCGTATGCGTGTGTGTGTGTGTGTGTGTGTGTGACAGAGCCATGCATTGAGTATCTGGTTGTGGCTGACAGAAAAAGACTATGACTGTGACCTCAATGACTATCTGTCCCTATAGGTCACAGGGCAGGGTGCACTGATGAAAGATGTGTCAGTGTTGAGACATCACTCACTGGGTGAGACAAGAGGGCACTGTATGTGAACTGAGGGAGAGAGAATGAGAGAGGAAGGGAGAGAAAGAGAGAGAGAGACACTACCTCTTGCCTGTATGTCTGTACGTGGTGTGGGTGCCTTTGTGTGTCTCCATATGTGCATCTTTGGGAAATGAGTGCAAAGGAAATCAAGTCTAGCATCTACAGCACAATCAGTCATATCCAGCAATAAAACAAAAGGAAATAGTCCACATTTCCTTTTGGACGTCGTAGTGCCTGACCTCTATGCTTTAAAGCTCAGAGGAGGCACAACTAGACTGCAGACATCTGCTGTTGCAGAGATCCGGGTCTGGTCTGGCCCGGCTGCCTGGCCACCCACCTCCGCCTGCTTCCGTTCCCCTCTCCCAGCCTCTCTCTCTGAGGCAGGAGCGTGCAGGCGGCTGGGGCTGAGGCTGGAGCTTTGGCGCAGGTCGCGTCATTTACTCAGACACACTCCAAAGGTTTTGGGTTTCACATTGCCCTGGAGGAGTGGAGAAAGCACCTGTTGTGGAGGCGAGGACCAGCAAGCCTCAGGTGTGTGTATGTGAGTGTGTGTGTGTGTGTGTGTGTGTAACCAGAGCTGGGTGTGTGCCTGTGTCAAACAGGGCCTGTTATCTGTGTTGTCTGGGCCAGAGTTACAACAGAGGACACAGAACACTGAGCAGCAGTGGAAACACTAATCTGAGCCTGACCTCTGACCCAAAGGAGTCCTTCAATGCCTCATTGGTCCATGGGCTTTGTTGTCCTTTGGACTGATGCTATCTGATCAGATGCACTAGGGAGAGGAGTGACTGGTCGACTTTAAACATAGTTAGTTTGCACATTTAAAAAATGGAAATGGAAATTGTGGCTATTTGACTTGGATCACTAAGTAAATCACATACTGAATTGCCCTGTATCCCTCCTGTAGTGCAGTAACTGCGTTGTTTTTAAGAGCCTCACTATTGCACTCATTCTTGCTTTACCCCCACATTCACCCCTTAACTGTATATTAAGCTCTCTTTCATGTCCTCCGGCTGCAGGCTCTAATGGTACGGCCTTCACACTGTCCTTACAAGCAGGCCCGGTCAAAACCATAAATCCTGAGACAAAAGGGGCCACTTTTCACACCGATAATAAGCAGCTTTGCAACTCATTTAGATCTGCACAACATACGGAGCAAGAGAGAGAGCAAAAGGCAGAGAAAGGGAGAAAGGGATGAAAAAAGGAAAGTGAGCTCCAATCCCTAACGAGGAGGCAGGATGCAGCCCAACAGGAACCTGCCTGTTTAAGTGGTTGCTTGCGTTAATGAAAACAACAACCCTTTGACATCAATCAGCATTGGCAGAGCTGATGTACTATGGATGTGGCTGGTACAGGGTCTTTTCTTGTGGTCTGGCTGAAATCAATTGGAGGGCTTTGTTTGTGCAGCACTCTGTAAAACTGCTATGCCCCCTAACCCCCCTTCATACCACTACAAAGCATAGCAATGATATTGTGGCTTCAAGATGAGTATTGCCACTGACAGACATAGTAAAACTATCATCCCTCCTCTATTGTACTTGTCTTCCTCTCTTCTGTTTGTATTTGTATTTTGCCTGTTTGACTGACCTCGCTGTCAGTGTAGTGCTAGTACAAGGACAGCTTTTGGGTCACAGTAACATTCAATGGAAACCTCACTGAATCCTGCTGTACTTGCCTTGATGTCTGCTGTATTTGGTATTGAAGACAAAGAAAAGTAAAGCATGGCTCTCTTTCTCCTCACTTTAATGGCTTTCTCCTCTCTTATCCCCTTGTCCAAGCATGCCTCCCTCCTTGATCCATACATATTCTGAGTGCATATCTAATATGGCTAGTCCAACAGGTACTACCGACAATGAAGCGCCACATTAGAGATGCATTAGCTCATGCCAAAAGCAAATACTCCACAGCATTACATGCATGCCAAAAGTCTTAGGTTTACATAGCTGACATTGTTAAATGCATAGTTGCACTACATGTTTCCATTGTCTGCACAAACGTTCTCTCTTCTCTCCAGCGCAACTGTTTAAGTAGTCTTTCTATCCACCCATTTTCTATACAATTCTCATTTCTCAATTTACAACTCTCATTTCTGCCCAATTCTCTCTTGACCCCTTTGTCATGTTGAGGGATGTCCCGGCTGGATTGTGAATAACAAGGTCCAGCTGTGGTGTGGATGGTGCTGACAGTGGAAAGGGGTGAGGAGATGGGGTGCGTGTGTTTGGAGGAGTGGCCCTTCTCCTGTCTTTTCATTTTGGACAGAGATGGAAAGGGGGCATAAATAGAGAGGGAAAGAGGGGACATGGGACGGATTAGAGCCCTCAACACTAGCATTCCTATGGGTACCGAGGTTATCATTTACAACTGTTCGTATTCATGTCCCTGTGCTACTGTAGTAAATCTAGATGAGGAGCTGAGACCAATACTTTATGCTATGGCAGTGTACTTCAGTACTGTACCCTGGTGAACCGAGCCCCAAGATTTTCAGCGCTGTAGATCATACTCTAATGCACATACCACAAGCATTGTTCCCTTAGAAGATAAGGTCCCCGAAGAGAAGGGGCCTCTTTAATGGCAGTATGCACTCTGTAGTGTGCAGCCTTATCCCGTTACTGGGACTTGGCGTGGTGCCCCCCTACAGTCTCTGGCCTGGCCTGCTGGATTATGCAAGTGCACTGTGACCCCCACCCTCCTCCACACACACTCACACACACCACAATTTTCTCCCCACTCTTCCCCCTCTTGCACCCTTCCATGCCCCTCAGCATTGGCCTTCCGCTCTGAAGATAAGGGCTCTTGACGCTGGGCCTGCGGGGATTTAATTGCCGAAGCCCACTTCACCCTCCCAAAGCCAGGTCTTATCCACCTCTCCACCCCTGTGCTCCTGCTGACAGAACCTTTCTTTTGTCTCCCCTGTTCCCTTGCTTGTGTTTTCCTTTCCTCCTCGTCTTGAAAAGAGAGAAAAAAGGGGACAAGGAGCGAGCGAGTGAGAGAGAGAGAGAAATGCTTTTCTTTCTTTCACTTCTTCATATCTCCTCTTTATTTTTTCTTTTCAAGGGGCTGACCGTGTGTTTTTCTTACACGGTGTTGCGCAAAGACGTTCCCATGCTCTTTTCCGTCTGCTTTGTCCTCACTGTTTCTGGCCCTCGGGTGATTCCACATATTCATCAGCCAACATTTTTTTTCTAATACTACCCACAAATTTAGACTTGAGCATGAAGAAAACACAGATGTAAGAACAATTGTTATATAAGAGATCTGGGAACAAAGAGGGGTTTACTCCCATTCATATATACCGCACAATCACTCATCCAGTGTATCGTCTGTTCACAAGCCCTGGACAACTTTCTGTTAATCTCTGAATGCTAGGCCACTGAGACAGTCAACGCAGGAGCTCGCCTTTTCAAGCTGAGCTGCTGCCTGTCTCAGGAATGTCTCAACAAGCGCGCAGGAGAGAGAAAAGGAAATTACAACTCAGGGAAAAGAGAGGTTGGGGGGGCATTCCTCCTTGTGCAGGATGACAAGCCTATCTGTCTGCTTGCTCTCTCTTTCTCTCTCTCTCTGGGCCCTCCACTCACTCCGAAACACTTGAGTTAATGCCACACAGTCAGGAGTCACTCAGCACCAGGGGAAACCAAGGATCTGTACTGTAGTGACGCCATGATGGGCCGTTATCTTGCGCACTGATAAGACCTGCACAAGACACTCGCTGCCAAAGAGACAGAAAGAAAACAGGAGAATCTAAACTATCAAGCTAGGGTTTATCTGTAATCTGGCAGTGTTCAGTGAACCCTTCCCCCTCCCCTTCCCCCTCCCCTTCCCCCTCCCCACCGCCACCTCCACAACTGGGTTATCAGATGTGCCTGGCCCGGTTTGGAATGAGGCACAGTCAAATAAACACTCCTCCCCGAGGAGCTACGGTAGAATCACCACGTTGAGTTTCTAGGGAAAATATTCTGAGTTTTATCTGCATAGCTTGCTTCCCTCTCAGGACTGCCTTGATGTTGTGTATTCTGGCACCAGTCCCCTATACCCTTCTCAGGCCCTGATGTACCAATATCAGGTTTCTCTAACTCCGGAAGAGGTGGGACTGGCTTTTTGGACAACTTCAGACACATACCATATCTCTCTCTCTCAAACACAGGGAAGTGTATGTTCTGAGCAGTGCATACACAGGCACAGGCGCATGCTCTCTCTCCTCTCTAACATACATGTGTGTCAGACACACACACACACAGAATACCCTGCATTGACACCAAAATCCAGAGCCCCACACACAGTGATGATACGAAAACCTGAGACACAACTAGACCGTCTGCTTACACTCCAGCTGTTGCTTGATTCTCCTTATTCCCTTCATCCCCCTGTTTATCTTTCCAAATCCTTTTGTTTTCCCTTGTTCTGTACACACACGCAGCACGGCAGCCGCACTTTCTTTTCTTTCTTTCCCTCTCTCCCCTCTTCCATCTGCGCCTCCATCATTTCTGAGCCCTGTAATGCAACCACTCTCTCCCTGCTTTTTTTCAGTGACTGTATTTCAAATGTTCCTGACCCTCCCCTGAACTTACGACTACAGTCGAGGAACACAACATTACTCTATTGATCTCTACATTTGAAACTTCTGGAAACAGAACCAAGACACAGAATCAAATAAAATGTCCTTGTTTTGGACTTATCCCCAGCTACTCGGGCATGACCAAAAAACCCATTACAACTCTCTACATGTCATTACTCACCCATTGAAGTGAAATCCCCCAGGCGCTATGTGTAAATTATGGGATAACTGCAACCCCTCACCTCTACTGCCCATTCAGCTGGAGCCAATGGCAAACTACCACCACCAGATGTTATCTTCATTGTCTGGACAAGGTTTTCCATAAACAATTGCTGAGTGGGTCCAACTTTTCTGCATGGCTGGCAAAGTTTAGAAGTTGTTTCTGCCCTGTTAGCAGGTGCTGGCTGTTGATAACTAGTTAGCTGCTTTGTTCAATCAAGCCTCGGGGTTTGAGCAGGGTCATTTTATTGACATCTGGCTGCGCAGGGTAACATTTCTGCCCAGTTTCAAAGAATGATTTGGATAATAAGAAGAAGAATGTGTTGGCGGTGGGGTTCAAGTGAATGCCATGATTCCCTCTAGTTTATACCCTGTAGGAGGAAAAAGAGGAGATCACGGAATCTTTCCAAGGGGGTTGCAATTTCAAGGAGGAGCGGAAAGAAAAGTATGCTGAAAGAGAAGGAAAATAAATGCCATAGCTGTGGCGTGATGAGATGATACTGGCCCTTCCTCCTCCTCCCCTCTGCGCCCCCCAAAACCCTTGATCTCCTCTCCAAGTCCTGACATTTGAGGCAGTGATTTCTTTTTATAAAGAAAATGTTTCATTAAACGAGTGAGTGAGTGAAAGCAAGAACAAGTGAATTAATTCAAAAGAGGAAAACAGATTTAAGATGGCAGTAGCTCGGATACTGCTGTAATAACTACCTGGCAGAATTTTGATTTTAAGCATATAGAACAGTCAATAAACCTGTTTTCAGAGGAGGATGAGGTGGCATGGATGAGTAAATGAAACCTAACTAATTAATTTTGCTCTGTTTCGTTTTGCAAACAGGAGCACTGTCAGAGCTCTCTGTGTATTGGGTATAAAGGTTAACCAAACACAGTGACAACATTTGGTACAAAGACTCGCCAATCATTTTGAGCTCTAAACCCAGACAGCATGTGTGAACGCTGACCAAAATACACTGTGACAAAATCGTCAGAAAAGACAGATTCTTTGAGCTCATCACTTCACCAATTCTGGAGTGTGATGCAAAAGCGTCTAGACCAAACTGGATCATTTGTGCAAGCCATTTAACAGATTTGTGTGCTTACAAAACTAGCTAAAGCTTATCTCTTTCTCTGTGCAGACAAAAGAGTCTGGTATCAAAGAGAGGAGACCTTGAGAGAGCAAATGCTAACAGAGGGACAGAGGCATAGATGGTCCTATCACAACTAAACAAAAACATTTATGCTATAATCTTCTGAGGAAAAGAACAAGGTCCCAAGATAGAGAAGGAAATGAGGAAAATAACGTCAAAGGCAATGTTTTAGACATTTCTGGTGTAACAAGCCACAGGGTCAGAAATGTGAGGACAGAATGTTCACTATGTGAGCTCTATGTGTGTAAAACTGTAAAACAGTCACTTAGCTTCACTGTCTGTCATATAGGTATTGCTGTAGTCTACACATCAACAACTGTGCCATTTAAGGCCCTAAAAGAAGCTCCCTCGGGCATTCAAGTCGACCGACAGATACTTGCGGGTGCCATAAATTTCCACACAGAATGCTTTCTGTGTGGAAATTCAGGTTTGGATGTATCACCCCCTCACCATCCCCATCCCCATCCCTACCCAATAAACTTAAATCATGACAAAATAAAGCAAAGACCGGACACCAGGGGAGCTTTGAGCCTAGCAGCGAGTGAGCAAATCAGACAATTGTGTCTCTGTGTGTCAGGTTTAAAGACAGTAAAAAAGTGTCATCGACTCCCTGCGGTAAGCAAATAAAAGTGAGCTTTTGCATATTTCACCCCAATGTGAACTTCAGACACTAACTCACCCCACCAACCAAACACACTGTTTTTAATCAGCCTCGAGAGAACGAAGGAAATTGAGAAAGAAAGAGTGAGAGACAGAGAGAGAATGAGAGTAAGAGAGACAGAGAGAGGGGGAGGGCAGGGAAGATAGAAAGAAGTCAAAGGAAAACAAATGGCCAACAGATAGAGATGTTCCCTCTTCTCTCCCAAGGCCGTCTTACTCGATAGCAGAGGATGATAAACTGCCACACAGACTCACTTCGGCATCTAGTTTCTTCTTTATCTCCCTTCATTCCTCTCTCCCTCTCCCCTCCATCATCCCTCCCCTCCCTTTCAACCCTTTCAAGTTCTGTGTTGAAGCTCTACCAGGTGTTTGTTTTTGGGGCTGCGGTTGGGGCTCAGGTGAAGTGGCTTTAAATCAAAATAATAGATATTCCTGTCGACCTACTCTCTTCAGTCTATTTGTATATTTAAGCCCTTTTACTGTATTTCAGACACTTGTTTGGCAAGTAGCGTTGGCCGTCACTCTGCGTAATGACAACAGAGAAAGCGTGTGTTATTTATACCAAGTCTATGGTCAGGGAAGTAGCTTGAGGCTATCAGTGCAGCTCCTCTCCAAGTTTAGAACGCCGCAAAGTAAATCATCCACAGATGCGTGGCCACGTGCTGCATGGTAGACACACTGCCACACAACACTGACATGGTATGGTTATATGAAACTGGAGAAACCAGAGCAGTGTTTATGGTGAAGTCATTCGGAGGGCTTGTGTAAGGCTTTTCCGTCTTAGAATGGCACTTAAGAGACAGAAAAATGTACAAACTTACTCTGTGTTTTCACTTTGATTCATCATCTCAGAAACAGAAAACAAATTGGATCGGTTCACTGCTGCTGTGTGTCTGTGTGTTTCATAGGCTATGGAGTCTGTCATAAACATGGGGAGAACAGTTAACTGTATCCCCACTACAACCACAGAATGTGTGCAATACAGTAAATGGCAGTGGGTGGGCGGCTTAGACCCAAATACACACACTTCCGCATGCACATGAACAAACACACACAAACAAACACACACTCACACACTCACACAAGAAAGCCTAAAGCCAACAACCATCTACCATAGGAACACCAGAGAAGCAAACAACAGTTTCAGCATCTCACAGTACTATCAATTACACAGCACATTGCATGGAGAATGTGGCACTCTTTTAGCCAAAAGAGTGTGGCAAGACGCCACAGAGCCAACTTTTCTCTGACTACAGTGGAAAGTTCTTCCTGGAGCCTGAGGTCATGGCTACAGCCTATTGTTTGAGAGACCTTGTGCCAAGAGGCTGCCTTTGATCACTGAAGTATGCACAGTTAAACCCCCTGATAATAATCTCCACTATGAAACACATTACAGGACCGCACAATCAATCAATAACTGACCTATTCCCGCCTTTAGAAAATTCTATATAGAAAAAACATGTTTCATAGGAAAAAGTCACCATTTCAGCTTTGTGTATCTGTTTCTTGCTGCCCATGTAATAGCTGTAGGCTCCTAAATTCAAACATGGCCCTCACAAGGTCTTGCAAGGACAAAGAATAACTGTACGGTTTTATGATGACCTGTTCTATGTATCCCATTCTACAATGAACCAGTGTTTACAGCATGATATATTTCTCTGTATAAATACACAGGTCATTGACGGTGTCTTTGTTCTCTTGTTTTAGGCTGAGCAGGGAGAAAGAAAGAGTCTGCACCATGAAGGTCTTTCTCTTCCTGCTCTTCCTCCTCCTACCTGATGGCATCTTGTCCAGCGACTGCCCAAAGGACTGCTCATGTTCCACGCCAGAATCCATCTTATGTTTCCAGAGACGCTCCTCCACCATTCCCCAGGGAGTGCCTACATTCACGAAAAACCTCTACCTCTTCGCCAATGGCATTGAGGGCTTGACAACAGAGGACTTTGATGGTCTGGAGAGCCTGGAGATGCTGGATCTCAGTCAGAACAAATTGACTGAACTTCCAGATAGGGTGTTTGAACCTTTGACCTCTCTGAGAAACCTGGACTTGTCATCAAACCAAATCACCCACATTTCAGAAGAATGCTTCCAAGGTATGGCCCTGCTGGAGCGTCTCTATCTGTATAGCAACCATATCAAGACCATCCACCCTGCAGCCTTCAATGGCTTGGAGCAGCTGCTGGAGCTCAAACTGCAGGGGAACCAGCTGACATCTCTGCCTGCTCTCTCCATGCCCCGGCTGCTGCTGCTGGACCTGCGCTTTAATGTCTTACCCTCCCTGGGTCCTTCAGATCTCCAGACCCCCAATCTAGAGTCACTGAAGTTGGCTGGGGTGGGGCTCACCAGCCTAGATGAGGAACTAATGGCCAGTCTGAGGAACCTCCATGAGCTGGACATCTCAGGAAACCAGCTGGAGACGTTCCCCCAAGCGCTGAAGGAGGCCCGTGGGCTGATCCACCTTAGCCTGGCTGGGAACCCTATGGGTCCTCTGAAGGTTCAGGACCTGCAGAACCTGGGAGAGCTTCAGGAGTTGGACATCAGCAACCTCAGTCTGCAGGGCCTCCCTGAGGAGTTCTCCCAGCTCTTCCCCCACATTAACAAGCTTACGGTGGCAGAGAACCCCTTCAACTGCCTGTGCACCTTAGCCTGGTTCCCCAGCTGGCTGAGAGCCCAGGGCATCACCCTGGAGAGAACAGAGGAGACCCGCTGCCATTTCCCACCTATCAATGCTGGAAAGGTACTGGAGAGACTGGAGCACAGGGACTTTGGTTGCCCTACCACGACTACAGTCACCACCAGCACAGTCAAAACCAGCACTACCCTGCCTATTCCTGCCACCACCTTCCCAAGCACTACTAGGGATATTCCAGTACCCAGACCCAGTGACAACCCCATAGACACGGAAGATGATTCTCCCTTGCCTCCTGTCCCTGCCTCCCCTAGTAGCAGCAGCATGGATCCAGAGGAGGAGCAGCATTTCTGCCCTTCCAACACCTGCCTGAATGGGGGTACTTGTCGTCTGGATCAGCGGGGTCAGGTGGAGTGTACCTGCCTACACGGCACCTCTGGTATTTACTGTGAGATCCGGCACCATCACCCAGCCTCTCCACCTGAAGTTAAGATGCCCATGGCAACTGTCACTGCAGATGCACCAGACATCAGCTCACGTCATGTAACCTCGACCTCCATCCTGCTGGACCTTCACCGCTACATTGAAATGCGGCCCTACATCCGTGGAATCCGCCTAACTTACCGTAATCTCTCTGGGCCGGACCGCAGGCCGATGCAACTCAGCCTTCCCGCGTCCTACCCAGAGTATAGACTCAGAGGCCTGAAGCCCAACTCCACCTATAATGTGTGTGCCAGTCCACTAGGTTCTCCTAATGGCATGGACAGCGTCTGTACTGAGGCCCATACGGCCGCCCAACAACACAGTACCACGGGAGCACAGATAGAGGACAAGAGGCTGACCACCATGCTGGTACCTGCCATAGCTATCCTGCTCCTTCTGGTGCTAATAGCAGCTGCAGTGGGGGTGGTGTGCTACCTCCGCAGGAAGAGGGCAAAGGGCCACCTGGACCTAGACTGTGAGCCCTCCCAGCTGGAACTGGAGGGTGTTAAGGCTGGCTTGGACAATGGGGCACTGCCTCAAAAACAGCCAGAACTCATGATCCCTGAGCCTGCTGTTCAGAATGGCAATCTGGAGTATGAGGTGTTGCTACTACAGGATCACTGTTCATCAAACAACAATATGTCTTCTCACAAGCCTTCCTACTTTTGACACCTGACTCAGTGCTACTCAGACTTAAAGGAGGATATTAATTCCTCAACTCTGTTCTCCCCACTGGTGAAATACAGAGACGAGCTACTGTTGCTGGTGAGAGTGGAGGAGAGACTACCAGCCAGCCAACTTGCAATGGAGAAACTAAACATATATTTAACTCAATTCCCTTCAATTGTCTAAGTAGACATTAAACGTAGAAAGATTTTTTTGGACTTTAAAAAGCATTTAAAGTGCCTCTACTCCATTTACACGCTGCATCCTGCTTCAATAATGTTTCTTCAATCACATAGCTGGACTGGCAACCTCTCAGCTCCCATGCTATCAGCACAAGGTCAAAGGCCAAGTGATGCTAGGACAGGTGATGTGTTGTCATTGGCTGAAATTTAGGGTCATAGTGACCCCATGCCCTCCTTTAACTGTTCAAAAAGGAGTGTACACTGAAATGGGGCTGTGCTGCCATTTCCCCATTGTAACAACTCAACTAAACATGATCAGCAATTTGTTTTTGTTTTTTGCTGTATGTTGAAACTCCTCAGAACTACCCCGAAGGGAGCAGTGCTTGCTGTGAATGACCTTCAAGTCACCAAATGAAGAGAAGTCTTTCAGAGAAAATGGCTGATGCTTGTATTGCTTTATTTGGCTCTAGAGCTCTTGTGAATTTGACATTTTTTGTGTTGTATGTACATTTTTTATACTTGTGTCTTGATGTTATTTTTTGTTGCTTAACTATGTGACTGTTAACAGCTTTCGGCCCCCCACCTCTTGTGACTAACAGACAAAACAGCAGATTAAAATCTTTGAAGATTAAAACTCGTTTTGTACCAGCAAAGTCAATCAAAGGGCTTTGCCCCCAGAATGTCAGACAGTCTAAGTAGATGTAAGTCTGGGCAGACTCAAGACTAAATCCCCCTTCTCTATTCTGAAACCTTCACCCTCCTACACCAGCACAAAGAGAGCCGGTAAGCAAGATTACAAAAGTTACAAAGGGAAGCAGTTGACTGAACCCCTTCTGTTTCAGCACTGCAATGAGCTTCAAGCATCAACTACACACTCACATGACTATACCAGAGCAGAGGGGGAAAAGACAACTTCAAAGATTTTTATTTATTGTTTATATTCCCTGCGAGCGGAAACTCAGTTTTATCCCTCAACCGCAATTTACAAAGAACATTCTAGTTGGCTTGGCCCACAGCAAGTGAAGGAGATAGTGGTTGTGTATTGCATTTCCCTTGGGCAAAATCAGCCTGCTCGGCATATTGCTGCGCACCATTAATTTTTTCTTGGCAAAGAGGGTTCCAGTCTTGCTCACTTGCACCCAACCAGACTATGAAAAGTCCAGGACGTAGCACAGCAAACTTCATAGTGTTTATAAGTGCTGTGAGTTGAGGACAATGGGACTTGCAGAGTGGGAGATCGACCAGAAGATTATTATAAAGACACACAGTGCTGAGATCCAAATCTGTGAACAGGGGGCGAAGAGGTACTCAAAGTAACCTTTTATGTGTCTGGGGCTAACCTGCCCTGGTTGAAGATCTGGTGTGTGTGTGTGTGAGTGTGAGTGTGTGTGAGTGTGTGTGTGTGTGTGTGTGTGTGTGTGTGTGTGTGTGTGTGTGTGTGTGTGGTGTGAGAGTGTGTGTGTGTGTGTGTGTGTGTGTGTAGATCTCTGTCAACATCAGTGATAATACAAAAGCGTGTTCTGTCTTGTGCAGAGACCTGCAGACATCAAGTTACTATCAGTTCCCCCTCTATGTACCCACATGCCTAGGAGTACGCCCCCAACAATTCTACCTATAGGCAAACACACAAATACACATCTGTGAATGTCTGTAAATTTCCCTACAGTATTTCCAGGGCACAATAACAAGGTCTTTGGCAACAAAATGCATTCAAAAGCCACACAAAAATAATCAAATAATCTAACTGGAATACTTGTCTGTAAAATAGGATACATTGAAAATAACCAAAAGTATTTTCAATGTGATTGTTAATTTTTCCCTGTTTATTTTGGGAAGCTCATTGTTGTATGTCTTTTTTATTGTTTTATTCAATTCTTGAACTTATTTGTAAGTGGAAAAAAGTGATGATATCATGAAAAATAAATGAATATCTAAAAAGGAAACAAACAGGCTTGTCTATTTTTCATTTCTACCTTTTGCTTCTAGGTGGAAGCATTTGATTGACAGGCAAGAGGGAGATTAAGTTTGCCATTAACTTCCCCATCTCTTTTAAGCCATCACTCAATGGGGCGAGAGAAGAGCCCAAAGAGAGAGAAAGAAGAACAGGGAACTGGCCAAGAGAGAGAAAGAGAGGGGAAGAAAGGAAGTGGTCCAGGTATGATTAAGTTGGATAGTACAATTATCCACACACTAGTGTATGTGTGTGTGTGTGTGTGTGTGTGTGACGAATTCAGATCCAAAGTGTTCTTAGTATATTATCCTTGTCATGGTGAGCTAAAGGATCCTTGGCAAGGGTTGGTGCAAGTGCTACAGTAGTATTGCTAAGCTTCCTAGAATTTGTGTGTGTGTGTGTGTGTGTGTGTGTGTGTGTGTCCGTGAGCATGCATGAGAGTGTATGTCTGACTCCCACTCCCAAAAGGTGTTACATCCGTTCACCGTAGTCAGGCCACTTCAACAATTTCCAAGGTGGCACGATAAATAATGTGTGTGTTCTACAAAAGTATTTGATTCGCCACTCTGCATCCAGCAGCGCACCACTACCAAAACAAACTTTTACAAGACTGTTTAGTGTGTAGATTCAGTGGGAGAGGGGTCTTGGAATTCTTCCTTAATAGCAAGAGCTGGAGGCAAAATGGAAATAAAGGTTATGATTGAAAACACACTCGGGTTAAGGTATTAAGTGGATTTTACCGTAGTGGATGAGGTCTAAGCCTAATGGGTGAGCATTGTTGCAAATCCATGCGATAAACGAGCTGACCACCCATGTGTTTTATAGGTAGGATGCTGGCGGGGGATTGATACAGCATGCACGCACACACACCCACACACTCACTCACACACATATATTGGCCCAAGTACAGCTGGGAGCTGTTGTGCAAGGTCCCACACAAACACAAACACATAAAACAGCACCACTGCTGTCATGCAGACCCTATTATATCAATTTATACAGAGAGAGGAAACTTCCTAGTCAACCAACAGGAGAAACAATGCACCCCCTGGAGGTCAACAGACTTGCACTACTTTGTTTTTCTTCCTTCCCCCTCTGTTTTATCCCTCCACGTTTTTGCATTGTTCATGAACCTACTACACATCTTTTTTTCTTCTCAGTGGTTCAGCCTCTTTTTAGCCTCTATTGACCTCCCTCTCATTTGCTAAATAAAAAAACACAAGTTGGAGAGGACAATGGATGGGCTAAATTGCTAGCATATGTCCAACTGTTGGAGTTGCTCCAAGTAAGAAGACAGATAGGATAGGATAAATAGATGATGTCAGGTAAGAATATTGCCTGAAACTGAAAGAATGCATGTGCGTTTCTGTCTTTCTTTCTGGCCAGGCGTCTGCAAATGTTCATGTGTGTGAATGAGAGGGAAGGAGAGAGAGGTTGAACAGAGAGAGTATGTGAGAGGGAGAACAGAGTGTGTGTGTGTGTGTGTGTGTGTGTGTGTGTGTCTGTTTCTCTCCTTTCCTTCCATAAAACAGTCCTTCTTTTCTTCCCCTGGCTTTAAGAGAGACCTGGCCCCTGGCTGGGAGCCAAGCTTGACGCTCACACTCAGCCCGCACTGCTCAATGGCCCCCATTGTAGCTCCAAGGGACCTTTTTACAATTATCAACAAAAAAAAATTCCACACAAAATTATTTCTGAGTAAATATTTTTTCACTTTTTTCACTCCCTCCTCCCCTCCTCTCTGTTACTCTCTTACTCTCTCTTTCGTTTTTTTGTTTCCAAACCCGGGGCTGAGGGGAGGCAGCCAAGGACAATGTGTTAAAGCCCAGGGTCGTGTGGCTGCGAATAGGTATTTCCTCTGCACTTCTCACTCTTTCATTTGAATGACTGTCCTTCTGTCTCTTTCTCTCTCCCTGTTTCTCTGTTTTCCATCTTCCAAACGGCCTCACTGCCCACACAGTCCAGCTGACCTCCCAGTAACCCCAAACTATCTCTCCAGCCTCAGCCAGGCGTCCATTCATCAGTAGGGGCCATGAAAAATCATTAAAATTATTCAACCTATCATAAACTACAAAGTCTTATTAATACAAAAAGGTGGTATCAAAATAAGTGGACGACATTCCCCATGATACATATAAAATTTGGTGATTCAGCAAGCAGGGGGAAAGCTGACAGCTTTGTTTAACAGTGCTTTTTCATAGTGCGTGCTGCTGACACACACTTTTCTGTCTGAGATGCGTGATCTTCATTATTCCTGAGCCGTGTTCGGTTTCTCTGATGTGGCTAAGTGCTAATTAACCAGCGCCTGGAAGTTGAAGGAGAGATTTGTAGCAATAGAGAGTAAAAGAGCGGTGAAAAAAAAGAAAGGGCAAAGTAGAGAAAACACACCGCCACTTTGTTTTTGGAGCCTGCTTCTCTGGCTCCGGTTATTGGCCCTATGCTTGCTTCCTTACTCACTCCAACCCTCCTGCCCTCCTCTCTCCCCCCTTTCTCCCTCCACCTCCCCTCCCTCTATCCCTGTCTTAAGCAGTAATAACACTAGTGTTATGAGAGACGAAGGGTGGTGTGCCACCGGCTCCATTCGTACCGTACGGCTGCCAGCCTGTGCCAGCAGATGGCCAAGGGGGCGCGAGAGGGCAGTGGATGAGCGATGAGTGGAAAGATGAGAGGAGAGAAAGGAAAACAAGAAAAGAAAGCAAGAGGAGGAATTTGACTTTGGTTAGTTTTATATGCTTTTCTGGCAGTATACTTGAGCGTGCACACATGCAATCCATTTCACGTGCTGTTTGGTAGATTATGAGATATAAAAACAAATGGCGGTGTGATTTCTCCAGTGCACACATTGTATCTCATCCTTGTCCTCGCTCTTCCTCGTCTTTTTCTTTTTCTCTCCTCTCAGCAGAATACACACTGTCCCTCCATAACTTTGCTGACTGGAGTGGGCTGACATGGGCTGGCTCGGCAGGTATACATGGGATATATGAAGGGTATAAACTCTGGAAAATATGGGTCTATGATTAGGAAAGAAAGAAGTCGAGCACTTTACAACCACAAGGTATTGAGAGAGTCAAAGCTAAATTAACAGAAATGAGGAAACCAGAAACGGAGCGAGATCATCAAATCTATCAAGAAGGAGATCAGAGGGAATGGATGGAAAGAATCAGATGAAATTAAAGAGAAAGAGGGAGGGACGGCAAGATGATGAAATGTGGGGGTGGAGGGGTGGAGGGGTGGAGGGGTGGAGGGGTGGTGCAATCGGCTGAGGAGGGCCACATGCGCTGAAAAGCTTTCCCTCTTTGGAAATACGCTGCTGAGAGGTACTGAGAGGGGGCGGTAGTGGAGGTGTTGCGTGTGTGTGTGTGTGTGTGTGTTTGCGCGCGCATGTGTGCTTCCAAGAGTCAGCCCTGGAATTAAAGAGAGTACCTAAACAGAACCGCCTGTCACCCCTGGAACGAAACCCAAATGTGCTACTCATTTCAAAGGAATGGAGGGACAGTGGGCGGGGGAATTTTATTTATTCAGAAAAAAAAAAAACGAAGCAAAGGGAGAAATGTGGTATTAATGAAGAGGGGAGAAGGCAGGAGGAGAAGAGAGAGAGGGGGTTCGCTGGGGGTGAGAGGGGTTAGGGAGGGGGTAAAATAATAAGGCAAATTCATAAAAACTGTTTCCATAATCAGGCGTGCCAATAGAGACTGTAGAATCCAGATGAGCTCCATTAAATTCTACTGGCAGATGAGACTCATGACTCAAGCTTATGGCTATCACTGAAACTAATTTGAACCATTTATTCTATAGTAAGCATATGTTCTCCCTGGTGTAACTGGCTGGCAAGACACAATTTCTTGGCCAGCCTGTCGCTAAAATCATTAAAATCAGTACAAGGGGACAAAAATCATCACACTGGTTGATACCTTACAGGAGCACCCTTGCTTCCAGCATTAAGAGGTGTGGTCCCATTTAGGAATTTACCACTTCACCCAACTGTCCTCAAGAAAACCTTGCAGAACCATTTTGATGCAGATCTCTAATTCAGCAATGAGAATAATTAAATTCCTATGTAAAATTCACTTGAGTGATCAAATGAGGTCGTGATTTCAATGCCAAATAGAGAGACGGGGTGCCAAAATAACCTACTTTTAAAAAGGTCTCACTGGGATGAGTGTGGAGAGGTCTGGATGTGTGAGGCTTTACAGCTAGCCTTGAGCAAGGCTCCTCACCTCACATGCCCCTTGCAAGAAAACAGCTGTGATGAGAAGAGAAGAAGGCCCAGGCCGGTTCGGAGCAGCTGTTCTTGGGGCTAGCGGTTAGAAACACCAGGGGTTAGCTAGGGGCTCAATTGTCGCACTAGTGTCTGGCTGGCCACAGGCTTTGATACAGTCCTTTCTTCTTTGTCAGGATCCCAAACCTCAACACTTCCAACCCAAACCATCCCCAGACAACAGAAATAGGAAAACAAGACAAGTGACAATAACCGGGAGCTGTCATATTTTCTGGTGTCTTTCAAAATCAACCCTCAGTGCAACAGAACTGAG
Organism: Centroberyx affinis; assembly: GCF_046629955.1. Taxonomy (NCBI): domain Eukaryota; kingdom Metazoa; phylum Chordata; class Actinopteri; order Beryciformes; family Berycidae; genus Centroberyx; species Centroberyx affinis. The sequence goes on along the minus strand of NW_027279031.1, from coordinate 195,559 downwards.
GCTACAGTTACAGTTGACGTCTCAATGTGACTGTCGTCCAATAAAGCCAAGACGCGTTAAGTGACAGGTGTGGACGCACAAAAAAACTGATTTTGCTCAAAATCAAACCTCAGTGACCTTAGAAATAAGAGCCCAACTATTGGCATCCGTATGTGTGTAAGGGACAAACACACATAGCCTCTACCACAGAATGCACACTGAGATTTATCCTAGAGGGGCAAACGATGGCATGGAGGAGGAGTAGAGGAGGAGTAGATGAGAAGAGCAGAAGACGGCACAGCGAAGACAGAGTGAGAGAGAAAATAGAAAAGAAAGGGGAGAGAAATTACCAGCCATGTTTATTTCACTGTGATTATACTTAACTCCTAGCCTGAGGTCATGCTAAGAGACCACCAAAAGAACCTCTGTCTCTCAAATACACATTGTAGTATTTACAGACATACATACTGCAGGCAAACACAAACACAACACAAATGCAATGAATTTAGATCAAATTCTCATCTAGGGGAGTACAAATTATCAGTAAGTAATTATTAAGTAATTATCAGCCTGCTGCCCAAGACCTTTGAATATGGTATAAGAGTGTTGCATGAAAAAAAAAAAGTTTTGAGTGAAATCCATAATCACTGGATTACTGTCAGTAATCACAGTATCACTGTCTTTGCTGTCTGTTCATCTGCCATGTACTGCTGTGTTTGGAAGAACAAGAATAGAATGAAATGAAGACCAGTCATCACGCTCCCATGACAACACACACTGACGCATTAAAAACAACCATGGGATGTATAATCTAATTATGTCAATTATGTCTAACTTGTCACCGCAAGGGGCCACACACACATGCACATCCGCCCATGCACCCCACACCCCACACACACACACTTGCGCATGCACGCATACGCACGTGCATGTGAGCTTCCAGCTCCACGACTGAGGCAATAAAGCGTGTTGATGAATGTGACTCTAGGGGGTTACAGCAGGAGTGGATGATCCCGACCCAAAACACAGCCTGCTCTGCAGAGTCACCCTCACTGATGAAACAATAATACACAGCCTATTATCTCATCTCAGAGCTGGATCAGTGGAGGGAACATACACACACACACACACACACACACACACACCCTTGCCCTTGCAATAAGGGTAAAAGGAGGGGTCTATGGTTGTTCTATGTTGTAAAAGGTAATGTAGTATTAAGTTCAGGCCAAGCAGGCAGCTGCTCAGTTGGAGAGACCCAGCATTCTATTAAGACAGTATTTCCTGGACATTAATTTAGCTGCGGTGGCTCCACCAGCTGCATAATTGCCCCCACAGCTAAAAAAAAATGGAAATACAGTGTAAATTCATCGTCTGGCCTCACTGCTTTGCCTGCCCCAAAAAAACATAACAATTACAACTGCAATTACAGCATTTACATCATGATATAAATATCCAAATAAGAGCCATTCGTAATCTGTAACCCCTACTGGAACTGATCCTGGAATGGGGCTGGGTGTGAATTTGGGTTTCAGAACCAAAATTACTACCCCAAATCCCCTACATCTACAACAAAATCTACAGGAAATACTGATTAAGACAAGAAAACAATCTCTCATGTGCTCATGCGTTACCCCTTTCAACAGGAGGCAAACCAGCCGGTGAACATGGGGGCTGGCTGCGATGTCATGGAAACTATCTTCCTCTCTTTCCTCTCTCTCTCTCTCTACATTTCCCTTTTCTTTCCCCCATTTCTCATCTTCACAGAGGAACGGCAACGCGTTTAAGTCGCACCCCGCACCACAAACACAACAGCAGAAGCACGACTTCCATAACTTACAGAGCATCGCACCGACTGGGAGCGAGCCAGCTAAGGTCGCGGGGTCAAGCATTCCGGCCTCTGATACATCCCCCCTTAAGACACCAGCAGACATTCATCACACACTGCTGTGTACACATCCTGCGCGGACTTTCAAACTCTCCTTGCATCATGCCAGCGCTGTGTATACACATCTGCAGATTCCACAGCCTGGGACAGTGTCGGCGGCTGCATCTGTCTTTGCTTGGAACTCCTGTGCAATCTCAAACTGAGCCGAGCTAAGCTTTAATGTGGGTGGGCATATTACGGGTATGGCCAAGTAAAGTGAAAGAAAAATTCCGCTTGAATTGTTGGCTCCGGTCTAGCAACGGCAGCGCGAATAGGAATGTCTGACATTGTGGAAATAAAATAACATCAGATATTCAGACGTGAAGCAATGTACAGGTTGGCGCTGTAGTGTGGAATACATCATTCATTCATGTCGTGCTTTAAAGTGGTTCTGGAAGATTGGTGTGTGTGTGTGTGTGTGTGTGTGTGTGTGTGTGTACTGAGTGGAGGGTGGCGACAGGCACGGATTATGAGCTTGTAATCCTTTTCATCACAATAGCAGCTCATGGTGTCTGTGTGTTAGACGGCTTAATTTACCTACATCTCTTACAGGATGGAGACCCATCCACACATGTTTAAAATGGATTAGATGCTATGTATTAATTGTAAGCTATCAGACATATTGTTTTCATAGATAGAAATAACAACTGTAATGTCACACTTAATTGTTCCTTTCATGATATTGGCAAGAACTATTTAAGGGGCTGATCTGTTAGTTAAGTTAGTTAACCTGTGTGTGTGTGTGTGTGTGTGTGTGTGTGTGTGTGTGTGTGTGTGTGTGTGTGTGTGTGTGTGTGTGTGTGTGTGTGTGTGTGTGTGTGTGTGTGTGTGTGTGTGTGTGTGTGTGTCTGTACTTCCAGACAACACTTGGAGTGTGCCGTCCCGCAGTGTTCCGGCACAAGGATTGACTTCAGTAATCCACATCAGTCAGACTAATTCCATTTCCCCCAAACAGACATCCACATCCCACCCAAACACACACGCGCACACCAGGCAGAAACATAATGGCTGTCTGAAACATCCTGCCGCCGCAGGGCTGATTCCACCTGACCTTTGACCCCAGGCTATGGACTCTGACCCTGCAGGAATGGGCCGTCAACCCCCGGCCAACAAACACCTGTTTATTCCTCACTGCTCATTACACTCAGAGGGAGGGGTGTTTCAGAACTAGCCATTACACACACACAGACACACACACACACACACACACACACACACACACACACACACACACACACACACACACACACACACACACAGTGTTGATCCTCTAATCCTGGCCATAGGGAGGGTCTGGACAGTCACAAGTGTCTGGGTGCTGATTAGCAGTGAGCTGGTGAATGAGTGGCAGAGCAGGAAAAGGCAGATTTTTACAGGCTGTCGTCTGGTTAATTAGGGGCCAGTTTACACGTCCTGACCAATCAGGGCCGAACAGAGAGACGGGCACACAGACGTCCTTTTATAGATCTGAAGGGCAAGGAAATGGAGTTACAGGCCTGTATATTTGTCTTGGTGGTATATTTTGACAAGATGTAGTAAGCTTGTGTAAGCCTCTAGTAACTCTCCGCTGACTCTCCGCTGTGTTTCAAATGAGCAGTACTTAACATCTGGGTACTGAAGTTGTTCTAAGTAGAACATAAAGCAACACATTGTTAAGTACGGCCTAAGCTCTATGCAGAGCCGCAGCCACAGCCTCCCTCTGTCCGGTCCAGTGGTGATGACAGATGCCAAAGGCCACATCCACCCCACGACTGTCCAGGGCTTGGCCAGGGTCGGAGAGGGCATTGCCTGGTGTGAGAGGGTGGTGTCCCACGGGCGCCCGGGCTGGGTGGTGCTACGGTCACCATCGCACAGCCAGAAACTAGTCTTAGTATCACCGCACAAGACAAACATCAACAGGGACACCCGCTGGGCAGGCTGACGCCGCGTGCCTGCGTGGGTGCCTGCCAGCCCGGGCTGTGGCCTGGGGGTGTGGGCAGGCCGGCCGAGCGCCAGGGCCGGCACCCCAAGTTGCTGGGTTCATCCCAGTGGAAAGTCTGCATCAGCCTGCACAGAGCCCACTGCGGCTGGGGGAAGGTAGCGATCCACCAGGTCCCCCCCCCCCCCCCCACTAATCTAGCCATCACTTCCACAACGACCACAAGCTAAATGTATCCTCCATGCACAGCACAAAATAGCATAACTGTGGGGAAGGAGAGAAAAGAGGGAGAGGAGGGAGGGGGGGGGGCGATATAAAGCGAGGGTTGAGATAGAGGAAAGAGAAATGATGGATGGAGAAAATGGGAATGGAGTTGTTACGGTATGACAAGGGGGGAATAAAGCAAAAGAGTGAAGAAAGAGAGCGAGAAAAAGAAGAAGACAGTAAAATAGAAAGAGAGGAAGAGAGGAGAAGCGAGAGGAGGGGGGTCTAAAATAGAGATGGATGAAGCGCTCCTGAACAACAGACAGAGACACAGCAGACAGAGATGGAGAGAGGAGAGAGAGGGGGGGGGGTCTCTCCATCTCAACCACCACATATTTTCCCTCGTGAGGGATATAATTTACACAAACCCACGAAAGGTCAGGAGCAGAACACCCAGTGCCAACTCCATCTCAGCAGCCAACACATTCTTTTCTTTTTCTCTCTTTCTGTCTGCCTCTCTCCTTCTTTCTGTCCCTCTCTTTGTTTGTCAGTGTCTCTCACTCTCTCTCTCTCTCTGTCTTTCTCTCTCTCTGTCTGTTTCTCCTCTCTCAAGCCTCTCCTCCCTTCCATAGGGTAGCTATCTATTTATATGGGACTTATTCCAACAGTCGTGGTTTTTAGGTTGGGAGATGCTCGTGTGCGTTCGCGTGTGTTATTCGAAGGCCCCATGTCTTTTAACAGCCTCTGTTTTTGCCACGTGTGGTTGGCAGGCAGTGGGGTTCCACTCCACTTCCAACATCTTTCTTCCCCTCCTTCATCAGGGCCAAACTAGGGGGGGAAGAGGAGACGAGGGAGAGAGAGAGAGAGAAAACAAAAAAAGAGTAAAATAGCAAAGGTGGAATGGGCATGGCATTGTATGCAAGGCAGGGCAAAGAAAGAGGGATAAATTTAGAGAGAAAAGTCCCTGTGCTGAAGAGAGGACAGAATTGTGTGTGTGTGTGTGTGTGTGTGTGTGTGTGTGTGTGTGTGTGTGTGTGTGTGTGTGTGTGTGTGTATGTGTGTCCATGCTGGTTCATTAAATGGCCTTGGCTGAGCAATAGCGCCAGTGTTAACCTACCGACCTGCAGACGCACACTACCTCAGAATAAACAAAGATGACTGTGACTGTACTGTACTGGGTCTTTGAAGACTGAACACTGAACAGAGCAGCAGAGTGTCATTTCTGAAAGCGCCGCAGTGGCCAGTGACCTAAGCCAGGTCAGACATACACCACCGTGTTCAAAGTGTAAAGACGTCTGTGGACAGAAGACCAGCGCGGAGTGTGGGCTCAAGCAGAAACATTTCTAAGACCAGAATGAGTCGTGTGTTTACGGAGTGGAGAGAGTTTGTACAGAGGACTGTGGAGAGAGGGCTCGGCCTGGCCAGTCAGGAAGAAAGGAGTCATGGCAGATGAGCAGGACACAAAGTTTTTCTCTTTTTTTAAAGTTATAAAAACACAGCCGACCTCAGCAGTGTATGTGCGCGTGCATGCTTAAATGTGTGCGTATACATCCTTATCGTCATCCGTCCATCAAGTCTGTGTTTTTATTCAGCCCAGTGCTAGTGAAAGGCCTGCTCCCCCAGAACACCACCCAGGTGGGTCAGCGTGAAAGGCCCAGCAGCACCCCAGCTTTGTCCCTTTGGCCTCTGAAGAACAACTGGCCCCTCAAATATTTTCCTGCAGCAGGGCCTCTTCTCTTTCTCCAAGCTGGTCTTTTGGTCAAATATGTTTGTCAAAGGTGCTTTGTGAAGGAGTTGGGCTTTCAACCTCACTCCAAGACCCTCCGTGCTCCAATCCACACAGCTGGGATATAAAGAAAACCATTGGCACAGAAAAAAAGACTACAGTACAGTGTAGGTACAGAACTGGGTACGACAGCAGCCTGGCAGTGTCTGTATTTTTCAGGGACAAAATACCTATGACAAAAAGATCGCTGCTAGAAGTGGCAAGTGGCCACACAAAAAGGGGAAGAAAATCAAGAAACCAGAAACGACCCAAGAGAGGCACATTTTCACTGAGAGATGAGATATATATATATATATATATATAGAGAGAGAGAGAGAGAGAGAGAGAGAGAAACGAGGAGGGAGAGTGGAGTTCATATTTTTTGGTTGGAGGGGTGCTATCTTGTTAAAATATCTTGTCTATGGGCACCTACTGGATGCATGGGTAAAGAAAGACACAGTTTCCATGGATGGTTAAGTCTATGTCACTCCACCTATCAAATCCTGTTGAGTGATGATGAATGCTGTTTGGCGATGGTCTGTGTGTGCTGAAAAAGTCACAGAAATGGCAGACTGGTCCAGACATGTATGTGTGTATGACGGTATGGTATGTATGAGTGTGTATGTATGTATGTGTGTGTATGCGTGTGTGTGTGTATGTATGTGTGCGTGTGTGTGTGTGTCCTACCCAGCTTGCCATTAGGAATGTGGCCTCTCCAGCTCATGGTTGGCCTACTGTGTTAGAGACACCTGTGCCCCATGTGCCCTCTACACACACACACACACACACATACACACACACACAAAATCACACTGCCCCTACATTGCGGTTAATGGCATTGTAAGTTTGGACTGAAATCTCTCATGCCCTGTGTCCCCACACACACTTTAATGGGTGATGCACTGGAAGAGCAACCACAGTTAGGAGACATTAGTGATGGGAGGTATGGGTGAGAAACTCTATAGGCTTTATGGGAGACCACCTCACCCCACCCTACCCCCTTCACAATCATCCATGTAGGTCTGTTTGCCTGCACCCATGCTTGCAGCCACACTGGTGGGTCTATTTTTACCCTGTAACACAACAAAGAGGGAAAGCACCAGCGTTTATTTGCGCTATAAACGGCTGCTAATTCAAAATGGCAGATTAACATGCTAAATGACTAAATGCTACATTTGAAACATTTTCCTGCTCTGAACCAACAATCATTATCAGTACATACATCATTATGTCTGCTTTCCTCGTCATCTTCTGTGCCCAAAGGAAAAAAACATTTGACAAAAGATGGCCAAGGCACCATGGAGGTCTTACACTCACAACTCTTTTACAAGACTTCACCTCCCACTTGTCCCCCCACTCTTCAGTCCCTTGCCCCCCAGCCTAGCACAAAGCGCCTATACAATAGCCGGCTGACTAATTGACCTTGCTGAAATAATGTTAGCTGGCTTCATACAGAGGACCTTCAGTCCATGTAAGACCAGGAAAGCCCAAAAGGAGCTCCTTGAAGAGCACGCAGACTAAAGACCGACTGGTGTTCCCCCTGAGGGTCCTCCACCTTTTCTTCTCTTCTCCCCCTCTAACTTTTTTTCTCTTCACACAATGGAGAAATTATTTCCTGCCCACCACCACCTCCCCAACGCTCCCGCCAATTGCATTTTAATGAAGTTTTTAATCTGGTTAAAGCCAAGTGCACATGCGTGGATACACACACACACACACACACACACACACACACTCACACAACCCTGTGCAGAACAACAGGGAGGCCATGCAGGTGCAGAACAGCTTTTGTTGTCATAACATTTCCATGGAGACGAGCTCAGCCCAACAGGCAGTGATATTGTTCAGTCCTTTCCCCCCTCTCTGCCTCTCAATTCTCCTACCACATGCGCACAAACACACACACACACACACACACACACGTCTGGCCCACCTGTGTGTCTCAACCTCTGGTGCATCAACACAATGACAACACAGTGAGGCATTAGAGCATCCAGTCAAATGACCAGTTATGTAGTAAAAACACACACCCACACACACAGACGGTGAGCAGCGGCATGCCTCAGCACTTTTCCCATTAAACTAAGCGTGGCATATTACTCCTGCCTCACTGACGCTGACATGTTTCCACAGTGTGGGCAGACAAATAGGGCCCACATGAGAAGTGACATCAGCCAAGAGCACATGTGGCCCACCTGCCACCGGCCAATCACGGTGCGTCGTTAATAGAGAATTTCCTTCAATTTCCTAGAGTTTCCTTGCGAAGCAGTGAGCCTGCCAATGATGGGCCCAGGATCACTGGTTTCTATCATGGAAACATGATCATAAAAGAGAAAACAATGACCAGACAATCCACCTTGCCTGCTCTCTCTATTAAACGATAGGAAAAGTCTGCTCAGTCAAACCCACTTAAAAAAAGGAGGAAAGTTGGGCTGGATTTGCTATTGTGCCAGATGTGGATGAGTGCTGCGCTGATATTACACAGACCATTTACACAGGAGAAAAGCCACTGGCCCAGACATTGTGAGCTTAGCTATGGCATCACTATTGGCAATCTGCGATCCAGGGTTTGAGCTTCAACTGCTTTAGATCAAATGGCCCTTCAAGTTGACGAATCAGCGGAGGTTAGGAACTACCACAAATTTTATCTAGGTTTTATCTTGGGCTGTGTAATTTAAGAGGCTCCATCCATCTCTGTCTCTCCCGTGTGTCTGTGCATATGAATTATGTGGGCATGTGCAAGTCCGGCTTGTCTGTGTGCATCGATATCCGTGTCTCTCTCACTCTCCCTCTGCACCTCCATTACTGTTTGTAAGCCTATGAGGTGCACAGTGACAGGCTGCCAACCTGCAGCAGGCAGAGAGGCGGCAGTGGGGGCCAGGCTGCAGGGTTGGGGTGGGTGGGGGTGCAGGGCAGAGGAAACCATCTACTAATGGGAAACACACGTCCCTCCATCACTCAGTCTTTCTTTCTACCACTGCAGAGAAAAGTGGCAGCCATCCAAGAGGTGACTGGCGTCCAAAAGAGAGGCATGATTTAAAAACAGGAGCTCTTGCCGTGCCACGGTTCCTGGCTCTTGCAAAAGGGACAATCATGACTCTTAAAAATACACAGATACTTTGAAAGAGGGTTGGGGAAGGAGACAGGGGAAAAAGAGGGTAGGTACAAAGACATAAAATAGAAAGTGAGAGGGAAAGAATGGTAGACAAAATGAATAAAAAGGTATACAGTGAAGGAGATTTCAAGCAAAAAGATGAAATGCAGAGAAAGGAAAACTAGGAAAGAGGTGTATGAGAAAATAGGGGCAATCAAGAAAAAAATGTGACAGTGAGGCAACCTTGCGCCAATTTTCACACAAGCTGCTGCTCGTTTGGAAAGTCTCCTTGAACCTGCCATTGGGGCTCCTCCACACATAGTATCCCCTTGCACTGATACTTAATAGCAGTGTGTTTATTCATCTCCTAGCATTGCATCCATGTGTTGTGAATAATGGCCAGTGCTGTTTCCACTTTAGCCCTGCGTCCTCTGCCAACCCAGCCTTCCTCACATCTCCATCTGAGGCTCAGCTACTGGATATCTACCCCGCAGAGCAGGGAGAAGAGTGCTGAAACGGACTTGGGATGGTGCAAAGTAGTGTGAAGGTTTTTGGTAGGGCAAAGATCCTGAATGTTATTGCCAGTGCATTTTAAAAAAAGGGGGAAAAAGGACATTCTTCCAGATGTTAGAGAAAAGCAATATCTGCAGCTGCAAGTGCAACCGGTTCCCGCTGCTCTCTTTCTAAAGAATGGAAAGTGAAGTCTGACACCGTCTCAAAACTGAGACAGACTGGAGAGAGGTTCCAGAAAAAGCCTTCCAGTTTTGAGTCATTTGAGCAATTACCTTAACAGCATTAAGACGTTTTAAACTGCCACGTAAGGCAGAGTAGCAGAACCTTGACAAATCGGCTCCAGTGCAGTCTGCATGAAATCATAATCCAAACCATAAAAGAAAATATAGTAAAGGTAAATTGAAGAAGAGGAGGAGGGGAAAGGAGAGGTAGCTGGAGGAGGAAGGGAGCAACGTTTTTATATTTTTCCTTCTGTGGCGAGTTCACACAAAAGGGTCCTTCTGATCCCCAGAGTGCTGTGCAAATACCTGTGGGATGAAATCAAAACCCTCTGTGAATTATATTAAATATTCCCTGCCAGCCGCTCCGCATACTTCCACGTGTTTTTACCAGTGCTGGAAGGCTCCATTAGGCTTTGCTCTAAAAAAGCCATTTAATTGGAATCCCAGACGCCAGCACCTTCAAACGCTCTGCTCTTTCTCTCCATTTCTGCTGTGTAGGAAGGAGAGAGCAGGAGAGGAGGAGTGAGAATCAGACGACAGAACGTTACAGAGAGAGAGAGAAATAGGTGGCCAGGTAAGGATAAAGAGAGGGTTCATTGAAGGATATTTGAACAGCTTAGTTGAGCCAGGAATAATAAGGCTTTTGCTCTTTGAGTTGATCACATGGGGTGAAAGGGGAACGGAGGACCACTGCAAGGGGGTGTTGGGGAGTGAAAAGGAGGTTGGGGTCAGCACACGAGTTTCCACCAAAAGCCCACAAAAGCCCACAGTGAGACGATGTCTTTAAAAAATGAGGGGATTTCAGACCTCCCTCCTCCCTCTTCATCCTCCGCTCCTGGCCTAACTCCCCCTCCACTGAATCGCAAGCTGAAACCCCAAATGACTAACAGATTCCAGACACGGCGTTTCAACTGTCAAAACGCAGAGTTCAGGTTCTCTGACAGAGCGCGTGCGGTCACATCTCCCCCTTCACCCCCGACCCTCCCCCACCCAACCCCGTACATGGGGGGGGGGGGGGGGGGGGGGGGGGGGGGGGGTCAACTTGACCCCGACGATCACCTGACCATGGCCTTGGCTTTCCAATGGAGAGTCTCCATCCATTAAACATTTTCTGAGCCGAACAACAAAAGTCCACTTACTCTCCGAAACTCTCCGAAAGAAAGGAGTAGTAGGTCAAATTAGCGTTCAAACCAACACACACAGAACTTCTTTCTGTGGTGTTTTCTGGCCTGGTTTGGTTAGCGGTGCTGCAGCTGCACCTAATCCCCACAGGAAAGCCTTCATCTGGGATTGATTTTGAGCGCCTGGGCCGGGATGGGAGAAAGGGGGGACTGTTCTGTGAAGGCTGGATCCTTTCTGGGGCACAGGCCTCTCCTCCCCAATCCAGCTGATTAAAGGGAGTTTGGATCCATTACACCGGATGACTGGGCCGTGCTCTCAGGCACGACCCCGGTACACAAACACACGGAGAGAGATTGGGGAGAGTCAATAGGGGTTGTGCCTCTGAGTACCACACCTGGGGCACTCCCACCCACGCCAACGTCACCCTCATCCATCCACCACAATAACACCCTTCCCCTCACTCCCCTCCCCACAGCTAACAACACAGTCTGTCAGCAGTGCTTCCCTCAGAGGGCGCGTTCTTTGTATAACCCGTGACAAGGTTGGGAAAACAGTGGGGTCGGCTCTCCGGGGACGGGTCTCTGTCCACTCCAGTCGGCAGGCTGGATGCTGGCGGGCAACTGGGTCACAGTGATCCGTTTTCATCAGCCTCACCTCCGAAAAAAGACAGAGCAGCCCCGCGGTTTGCCATGATGAGATGTAATGGAAGATGCGGTGTGTGTGTGTGTGTTCATGTGAATGTGTGTGAGTACTTGAATGGGTTCATGTATTTGAGGAGAAGAACACTGGTAGTGACTGGGGGAAATTAAAGGGGTAAAACCCTAAACTCTCCCCGACTTTATAGTTTCGTCACGCTGAATCCCAACCAAATGACCCTCTGAGAATTCCCTGTCAGCTCTATGCCCAGTTTACAAGCTACTATGCAAGCATGCATCAACAGGATGACCCTATAGGTTATGTGTGTGTGTGTGTGTGTGTGTGTGTGTGTGTGTGTGTGTGTGTGTGTGTGTGTGTGCGTGTGTGTGCGTGTGTGTGTGTGTGTAACCGGTAAAGTGGGGGAGTCTGGATAATCATCATGACGTCTCCTGCATTTACACGGCAAGCTGGTTGCAATCGGGCCCAGTTGTAAAGTTCACTGATTGCAGCTGGCTTAGAGGCCCTATTAAACTCATTATTATAATTTAGGTTTATAGAGGGAAGAGTATGAGGGAGAGAGCAACACGGAGAGATCCATGTTGTTCTCCGGTGTCCAGATCTGCAGCCTGTATGGAAAACGGGCTTGCAGTAATAGCTACCTGCACACAGTTAAAACACTCCTCTCAGACTCATCCCCCTCCATGCCATGATTCTGCAGTCTCCATTTCAACCCCAAACGAAAAATAAACATTTCCCCTCTATTATTCTCCGTCCAAATTATATTCCACCCACAACCCCATTTTACTGGCGCATGCTCCGGGCCTCCTTTCGTTGTGACACTCCAAAGAAAACAGTCCTACTGAATGCTGTTGACGTAGCACAGCTAACCTGATACAAGCCAGCTCGCTGCTCCAATTACACACCATGTTTACCACAGCCCTTTTAATTAAAAGCAGACCAGAAAAAAAGAACAAATCCATCTTTATATGCACCTCAGGCCTCAAATGACAGGGAGTGAATGCCCCACTACGGATGTTTGACTTTGAGTTTCCTCAGTCGCTCTCGTTCAATAGTACCGTTCAATCTATCAAGTACAGAGAATAGGGAAGACAAATTCCCCTATGATTATTTCTGAATGCATGTGTCTATCTTTCAGAGAGCCACTTTGTCATAAACAAGAGATATGCGCGAGGCAAGAGGCAATGCTGCTTTAATAGGAAATTCTCCACAGAAAACCCACCATGATAACAAACCAGAGACAAAGAGCAAGAGCCCTGAAGGCCAAAGGGAACATGAGGACATGCTGCTGCCTAAGGGAACAAGCTGAATGATAATATAGTGCTACTGTCTAACAAACTACACACAGAGTGAAATATTGAATGAAGAGTGACTTGTTTTAGTGGATGGAGGCCCAAGTCTACAGACACAAGCCTCCATCCCCCAGCTCTATTATAGGATATTGCTAAAAAAAAAAAAAAGATAAGAATGACTAAACAACCGGCAGCAATGAGCATTTTTGACCTTGCCCATGCCATGCACTTTGAACAAAAACAAACCTAGCCTCAGATTGCCATTTCTGTTATCTGCGTTTGCTGATTGCAGAGTACGTCTAGAAGCTATTTAGCTTAATAAAGCGTTTGGCCAGCCCATGGATGGATATGATTGGGAAGTAGCGATTACATTTTCCCCCCAATTTAACTCCTGAAGCCTGGTTAGTTCTGGACAGTGTTCTGGATGTGTCCCAGTGTGGAGATAAACAGAGAGGAATGGAGCCTGGGCCTGTAGCAGCAGCTTGGGCCCAGAGCACAGACAGGGCCTTGGGTATGGGGCGAAGGATAGAAGGAACAAGGATGGAGGAGGGGGTGGATGGGGGATAAGGACAAAAGATGAAGTGTGGGGGGAGAGGAATGGGGCGATGGTAAGGATGTATTTGTATCTGATATACATGCTTATGAAGATTTTCTTTAGTGACAAAGTGAGAAGTGCTCTTTGGAAGGAACCCTACTTTGATTTATTGTTAGCTAACATAAAGCCTTATCATAGCGCTTTTGAACCCAATCTGTGACTTTACAGAGGTGCACCCCCCCTCCCCCGCCCCAAGGTCTAGTATACATGTCAATATTATTAAAAAAAACAAAAACAGTGACTATACCAAAATCTCATTGTTTTTGCTTTGATTTTATTAGTGCACTATCAGCAAAATATAGAAACAAAACAATATATTAGTGAAATTTTAACATCAGTCTATTATATTCTTGAACCAAGATATTTTTCGTGCCCAAGAGCAAACATTAGGAAAAACAGAAGAGAAATGAGTGGGTAGAAAGAAAAAGGAAGCCAATATTGGGGCATTTGTCATTTGATTGCCTATCTGTTTTATATCAGTGCTGGTCTGCAGGCGTCTGGAGGGGAGGTGGCCTTGGGAGTGATAGCACTCTGACACACCATCCCAGCATATGATAGTCATCTAGGACAATCACTCACATCACTCCCATTCAGCACAACAGTCTACAAATGGGGACACGCTGATTGTTCAGGGCGATTGAAGTGATTTAATACAGGACTTATTACAGCTGACCCACGGTTCAGCACACGCCCCTGCAATTATGCCCATTGGAAAATCGCAGTCTTTAAAATCAACGCGTATCAAAATACAGGAGATTGAAGGGCTGGGCTAGAATGGAAAGCTAGTCCTTCAGTATTATTTTTTAATGAAACTGGTTTACTAAATCCAAAGAATATGTCATCTCTTCTGCCGATGTGAGAACGCGCGGACAGAGACGCGTAGAGAACCAGACGGTGGCTGACTAACAGGAATGTATAACAGCTTGTCACCAGATGAGCAGGACAGTTCGGTAGAGATCCTCACACTGCTGGTACATTCTCTTCTAGTTGCGCCATCATCACACCCGCAACACAGCAGCTACAGACTCTACAGAGTAAACTTCAACATTCCTCCGTCTACAAGCAGAGACACCAGGGAGACACACTTTGCAATAAATTAACTAATTAACACTGTCTTCGGTGGTTTTTAGCAGACACCAAATTCCTGATGTGTTCGTGAGATGTATGAGATGGTTGTGGGGATTGTTGAAAATACACTATATGTTTTTGTAAGAAACAAATTCTTCTGCGGCATCAGATATCATTCATTTCCATGAAAAGTATGCTGGCACCAAACAAGGCGATGGATTCCAAAGAGGCACTCAGACAGGCAACTATCTGTCTCACTCAAATGAAAGAGGAAGCGGAGGAAATGGAGATGAGTGGCGAGCACGAGGGCAGAAGGAAGAGGGGGAGGGCGAGGGCGAGTGGAGGTTGTTATTTAGGACCCCGCTGTGTCAACTCCTAAACGTCTCTCTCTCTCACACACACACACACACACACACACACACACACACACACACACACAGATTCAAGAGAGAAGGGACACACAATGGCATTCCTCGGAGAGTGCTTCTCGGTGGTAGTCTTGGGCTAGTAAAATCCGGTCTCGCTACTTACATGAATTTACAGCATTCACTGTAAATGAGTACATCTTCACAGCTTTCTTAACGCAACACCGCAACCACACACACATACACACACTCATTTACAGATATGTGTATACTTAATTTGGGCACAAGGCAGTCCCAATCGTTTGTGCCAAAGAACAGAGGTGATGTCTATGCTGCCATAGCAGCACCACAGAGCAGTAACATAAACACACAAATCTCTCTCTCTCTCTCCCTCTCTCTCTCTGTGCTGCTACCTCTCTGCCTTTTTACAGTAATCCACCACAGCATGCTGCCTGGCCCGGCGCAGTTTGGCCTGCTCTAGTCTGGAATGACTTGGCCCGCCAGCCTGTTTATAATAGCGCTGAAATGCATGGGCTGGATCTGACAAAGAAAACCCTCACCCCCGCCCCCCTCCCCCTCCCTTCCTCCCTCCATCCTTCCATCCCCGTCCTCTCTGGAGCCCGGCCACGCTCCCGCTCTCCTCCGGTCCTCGGCAGCCGCGTTTGGAAAAATAAACGGAGGGAGAGAGGGACTGGAGGAGGAGGAGGTCAGGAGTAGAAACGACAGGCGCTGACTGAGCGAGGGGGAAAGTGTGAGTGTGTCTGCTGCTGTTGCCTGACCCTTCACCCTGGTTATGGACAGAGGGATGCAGAGCACACACACACACACAGATACACACTCTTTCCCCTGCTTGGACAGGACAGTGGATAGGACTCTCTCTGTGTGGCTCTGACCCAGGAAACGGCAGGAATGTGGAGGGACAGTGTCAGAGCTCTGGGAGGTCCGGCCAGCGCCACAGCGGAGGGGAAGCCTCACAGTGTGCGGAGGCCCTTCATATATCATTCAGCACACGCAAACGCCACACACATATATATTGTACGCTGAACATGCCAAAGAACACACACACACACTGTACTGTAACACATGACACTCTCTCTCTTTCTCTCTCTCTCTCTCTCACTGGCAGACACACAAGTGCAATAATGTCAGTTATGGGGGGCAGTGGTTGCAGGCTAACGCAGTACTCACCCGCTGGAAGAGCCAAGTGACACAGAGGCTACAGAGGAGCTCAGCTTCCTGCTGTCCCACAGCCTCACCTCCCGACTGCGCATCTACACACACAATAACACATGACATGGTGTGAGTACTGTTAACACGGATGAGTAGAAACAAACACAGTGGTACATGGTTGAGGTACACACACACACACACACACACACACGTGAACATATGCACATGCATTTGAACATACACACACACTGTACACACACATCTTTTCATATACTGTGAAGCATTTTGTAAACTGTGTTTTAGAAAAGCTGTGCTATATAAATAAAGTTTATTATTATTGTTATTATTATTTCAACAACTACATGGGCATGTGGATTTCCTCACCATATCAAAGCCAGTGGTCAGTAAGTGGTCGTCTTTGGCCCAGAGGATGCGTGAGTCCTTGTTGTTCAGAAGACTCTTGGCACTCTGTGGGACAAAGAACACAAAAAAAACAACTCAAACTCATTCTCGACAGCATCGCACAGAGACAAAAAGAATTATGTCCTATAGAGGATTCTTCAATTCAACGTCTCTGTCATGAACCTTAACCTTAACCATAACCCAGAGTTCTCAGAAGATAACGAGGGGAGTGAGGAGTGAGTGATTGGCAGGGAGGAGAAAAAGACAGAGAGAGGAAGGAAGAGAGACGGGACTATTCCCAGGTGCCTCTGACAGATCCCCATGGTTGGACAGAACAGGACTTGTCCCATGAAAGGAGCGCTTGTTATTGTTGATGTAGCAGACAAGGTGACTTCTGCCCCGGGTGAAGTTTAGATTACCAAGCTGTGACATTGTGTCTGTGTGTGTGTTTATGGCATTGAGGCTGTGTTACACTGTTTCCATGGGGAATATGTGTCAAAACAGCATTGCTGGGTTGATTTGACAGGGGGGGTCTCCGACTAAAACTGACACACGTTTTCATGGATAATGGCTAAACACTGTGGTGTGTTGAAATGAGAGAATGTGCATGTTTGTAAAGACAACATGAGATTTAGAGAGGAGAATGAGAGGGAACAGTATGTGAATGGAGGTATGGAGGTTTGGGGGGGGGGGGGGGGTTGTAAGCAAGTATGGCCTGTCAAGACAAGACTGTCAGTCAATTGCCAAATATATGTGGTTCCTAAATAACAACGGCTTTATACAGCTTTTCTGAAAAATGTACTACTGCAGGACCCCTTTTAAAGAAAGGAAATCAAGACACAAGCCCCTAACCCTTAAAAGCATGCTACTTAGCCTATCTGTCAGGGCATAACTACTTATAGATCTTAATGTCTCAAAGTCCCAGTCTCAGTGAGGCCCCTGGTATCTGTGTACTCAGTGCTAGAGTTACACTGAGCTTCCACATAAGGCACGGGGGTTAGCGATGGAGTTTCCATGGAACAGGAGCCGTCAGCCCGCTGTGTCTCCCCAAATTACTGTTGTCATTTTTATGGCCCGCCTGTCGCAGTGCCAACCCTCTGAGGAGCGCGACTGGACGGCTGCGCGCAATAAGGCAGAGGGTTTGTTGTAGCTTAACACTCAAAACGTCCTGCAAGAGCGTGCCGCCTCATTCTCATGGCAACAACAAACGACCGCTGATGAGAAATTGTAAAAACAAAAAAGGGGAGAGAACTTGAGCTGCCATGTTGCGCTCCTGAACACACCACGCAGTGTAGGTTACAGCTAGAGTAACGGGGCCTCTCGCTGTACAGCCTCCACTGTTGTAGGACCATGTTTGAGTCCCGGAGGCACTTGTCAAATTGGCAACTGAACCTAAAAGATCTGACAAATAGGGATGAACACAGAACATCAAATCCAGTTAGAGGAGAGTTCTGCACATGTGGGCCCTATCAAGTCTAACTCAAACCCCACTTCCCCTCCTCTCCTCTCTGACGTCTCTCTCGCCACACGCCCAGCCCAGCGGTTTGAGGATCGAGCACTGAGGGGGTTTGGTTCTTTTTTTTTTTTTTTGCTGTCTCAATCAAACGTTTCATCGCTGGTCGCTCCCCCAAATCCTCTCCACGGCGCTTCCTCCTCTGGTGCATGTGGACAGTAAATGACACACATATGCGGAGAGTCAAAGCAGATGCATACACACACACACACACACACAAAGGATGTTACCCTCCCTGCCCAGCCACACAGACACAGCAGGTTGAAACATTTACTCGAAGGGGGGCAAAACCCTTCAACCATTTACACAGAAGACGTAAGATGTGGTTCGTTACCAGTTAATTCAGCGTGTAGAAATGACAGATTCTAGTTTGCTCAGGGTGCAGCTAGGAGTTAGGACAGGGAGGAGGTGGAGGATAAGGGTGGTAATTATTAGCACTGGAGCGGCTGTTTTATTGATTTCAATGGAATGGAATCCTAAAAAGTCCTCTCCCTCCCCCATGGGCCACAGCACAAGTCACTGTACAAGTTAACTGTAGAGAAACAAAGGGATACAGGCTGCTTAATGCACGGCTTAGGCCAAGACATCCTTATAAGCCTCCGCTGGAACCATTTCCGTCAATGGAGCATAAAAAACTATAAATCATAACCGCACATATGAGTGTGTGTGCCTATGGGCCACACTGGAGGTTCCGGCTAAATTTATCACACTCAACTGTGAAGCGACCTGACATTGCTACATATGCTGAGAGCATGCGCCGACATAAATATCATGGTTTTAAAAAGGAAATACTCAGATGTGCACTTCTCTGAGGGATGATATGTCTTTATGTGTGCCATTTTTTTTTGCCTGACACCATCTGTATGTTACACAGATGTCTTCTGGCTCCTGGTGCGCTCCCCGATAGCCATATCCACCGAGGGAGATTAGTGAACCTTCTACTGACCTGGCTCTAAAACAGGTTTCTGAAGTTAACGCTACCAAAGCACAGACAGAGAGTTGATAATAAGTCCTGGGTTGAATAAACACTTAAGTCGTGACTAAAGGTCATTTTTCAGCCTGGAGTCAGACGGAATGCCTTGTACAGGTAAGTGAACTCATATTTGTCAGATGAAAAATAGCCCAGATGTATGGGAGAGATCCAGAGTAAACGAAGACCCCGAAAAGCGATAGATCAGAAAAGAGAGGGGGAAGGAGGAAGGCTAAAGCCAGCGTGGAATAAACAGACATGGAGAGAATTCATTGCCACTAAGCTGTTCATACTTCTCACTGCCACGGCTGGCTGATTTCCTTCCAGGGGCAATACAATGCAGAGCTGCCAGTCTGACCAAACTAGGAAAACTGACGATTTTGTCTGCTCAGGGCCTGTTCAACACCGGCACTGCTGCTAGAGGCAACATGTGGTATTCGATTCATACTTTCGTCTAACAGCGGAAGATTCCAATTGTGTTCATATTACACACAAGAACTGTAAACAGCACACATTCACATCAGGGTCTAATGAGCTAAGCAATGAAGACTGCACACGCACTTCAAGTACACTCTTCACTTAAAACAGACACACACACACACACACACACACACACACACACACACACATTAATCATGACAGAGACCATCCTTCAACTGGAAGGCCCAGGTTCAAGCCCATGTGACAGCAAGCATCCGCCCTGCTGAAGTGTCCTTGACCGAGACACTGAATCCCTACCTGTGCACTGACCTCTCTATGGAGGGGGCAAAACAAAAAGATGAATTTCTCCTTCAGAGGATCAATAAAGTATCACAAAAAAATACATCACCTTTCTGTGAACTGGCTTTGGAGCAGACCGACTTGAGTTTTGCCATTACAGCATCCCTCAGGCCTGCGCTACGCTGCCTGAGCCAGCCAGCTCCAGGGCTCAAGGCAAATAAACCGGCCTGACGTCTCACACAACAGACAGCCATACATGCTCCATAAATCACACTAGCGTGATGTCATCCTGTCATCCTGGAGGCACGTGCAGCTTTGGGCCGCGGCTTGTCGGCGGGAGCTACGGAAGTGCAGTTGTGGACTGGGGGGTAGAGGTTTGTTCTGGGCCTCCTTTCCGTAATAAACAGTGTTTCAGATTGAGGAAGATTAGAGAACTGCACTACTACTGACACCACAGGGCGGCCAGAGGACACAACATCTGGACCTGTGTGTGTATATGTGTGTTGCCAAACAGTATCTCTCCTCTGCACTCATAAATTCAGCTCAGATCCCATCTACCTAGGGGCCCCCTGTGGCTGAACCTCACCGGCATGCCCCAAATCAATCATGACACACTCTGAGTGAGACAGGGAGAGGGAAAGAGCAAGAGAGAGAGGGAGAGAGAGAGAGAGAGAGAGAGAGAGAGAGAGAGAGAGAGAGAGAGAGAGAGAGAGAGAGAGAGAGAGAGAGAGAGAGAGAGAGAGAGAGAGAGAGGAACGAGCGGTATGTTTTCCTTAGCAGCAGAACAAAGGGGAATGTACAGCTCCAAGCTGATGGAATTCACACAGGAGGGGAGAGAGACAGAGAGAGAGAGAGAGAGAGACAGAGAGAGAGAAGGAAGGAGAGAGAGAGAGACAGAGAGAGAGTAAGTGTGTATGTATGTATGTGTATGTATGTATATATATATATATATATATTTTTTTTTTTTTCTTTTTTTTTTCCCCATCTCATTGTTGTATTTAATTGTAATAATTATTTTATAATTGTATTATCCTTGACGCTTTGGCAATACTGCTCACCTGACATTCATGCCAATAAAGCATACTGAATTGAAATTGAATTGAGAGAGACAGAAAGAGAGAGAGAGTAGGAGGTATAGAGAATCAGTTACACCTGCCTGAATGGTCGGCTCACAGAGTTGGTATCAAGATGTGAGAAAATATTTTTTTTAAACGCTAATTAGCAAAAAAAAAAAAAACTAAGGCAAATACTAACTACAAAGGGAGAATCCTTAATAACTTAAGGATTGATAATGCCAATCAAACTCAAATGAAAGCAGGCAGGGCTTGCACTACGATTAGACACTTCTCAGACGATGGCTATGGAGATGCAGACAAAGAAAAGTACCAGTCAGCAGTCTAGAAGATTATGGAATTACTGGTCGATTTAATGTCCTCTCCCAATATAAACAAAAGGGGATCGCTCCATCTCTTTCTCTCCTTTTCCCTCAGCTGTTTAACTTCTGAACTTCCAACAGACGGAGAGCACATCTGTGTCACTCACAGAGAATGTTGATTCACCCACCGGGACGAATATCAGGTGTCTGTATGCACATATGGGAACTATCACAATCTCTGCATCTCGCTCTATCTCTCTCACTTACTCTCTCTTTCTTTCTTTCTCTTTCTCTCTGTGCATATTGGCTCGATGGGAGACGTAAGTATTTAACGATGAGTACCCGCTCTGCAGAAACGGTTTAGCCTGCTCCAACTGCAAGTGCTTATTTTTCCAGCTTGATCAAAATCAGCCTTATAATATAACAGCAGATTTTCCTCTCAGATAATGAGCGCTTCAGTGTACAGACGTGTCAATCATATGAGCCTGCTCCGAGATATTAAAATCCATTTCTGTCCTAGAACAAAAATATCTGTATAGAGTCTGCACTGCAAAAAAAAGCTTAGTCATCTTGCATTGAGTCTTACAACCATATTTTTTCTTATAACGAGTGGAAAAATCTGCCAGTGGGGTTAGATAGTTTCACTTGTGTCCAATGCAGTTTGACTGGTTTTAATAATTGTCTTGAATATTGATGTTGATACTAGCAGAATGATCTGCTTTACCTTAAGACACTGATACTTGATTCTAGAAAAGTGTTAAAACAAGTCAAATTTGCAAAAGAAACAAGTGAAATTATCTCAACCCATTGGCAGTTTATAACTCGTTTTGACAAAAAATATGTCTGTAGGACTTTTTACAGTATTTTTGTCTTCCTGCATTGCCCTAACTCAGGTCTGAGGTAACAGAAGAGCGTGATTGTGGGCTTTTCCCCAATCCCTGTCCCTGCTGTGCTGTGTAGAGCATAACAGACAACGTGACACCATATATACCCCAGCTGCAGCCACTCATCCCTTCAACCTGC
This sequence comes from Centroberyx affinis, assembly GCF_046629955.1. Taxonomy (NCBI): domain Eukaryota; kingdom Metazoa; phylum Chordata; class Actinopteri; order Beryciformes; family Berycidae; genus Centroberyx; species Centroberyx affinis. The sequence continues at coordinate 173,672 of NW_027279031.1, read as the reverse complement.
TCCCCATTTATCCCCCCCTTCCTCTCTTTCCACTCTGTTAATGGGCCCATCCTTCTTTTTCTTTAGTTTCCCCTTCTCTAATCAATAACTGTTGCCTTGTTCTTTTCATCACCCCCTGAAACACACTCCCTCCCTGTCGTTTCATCTACGGCTAATTAGGCTTTTCAGCAATTACTGGGTTTTCTTGATCCCGCTCTGTTTTCATGGCCCATTTAAGCAGTGATTCCTAGTCAGGATTGACTACCTCGAATGTAACTCTGACTTTACAGAAGCAGACCGGCTTCTAGAAATAGGACAGAAGGGGAAGAGCAGGGGAAAAGAGGAGGAATGGGGGTAGAAGATGGAAATCAAACCAGCCATTTTATTCTTTCATTTCCTCTGCCGCCTACCACCGCTCTTTTTCACTGTTAATTGGAACCATCTTACATTTCGCTCATTTCTCCAAAAACTCCAGAAGCCACAAACCTTTCTCTATTTTTCCATACTTCTCCTTCCCTCGCTCTCTCTGCCTTCATGAAGATTAAAATGAATGTGTGAGGTCAAAAGCTGGGCAGGGAGTGTAATCTACGGGAATGACAACACCGAATAAATCCTTAGGTGCAGCTGCAACAGCAAGGATCAGTGAAGTGACCCTCCTGACATGAGGGGGTCATCCCACCCTGACTCACCCATACACACCACTGACAGCTTATACATGCAATATTAGCACAAATCTCTATTTGTAATAATAAAATACTAACTTCTAATAGGCAATGTGCAAATACAAATTTCACATCTAAGTCAGACTTCTGCTGATTCAACTCATCATAGTCTGTTACTGCCATCATTTCATACTTGCCTACAGCCATTCATTCCCCCATCTGATTTCCTTAGCGTCAGCAAATGAAAAGCACTGTGTAGTAAAAGCTAGCTGTGATGTGAGCCAGAGGGACAATGAGCGAGGCTGTGGGCCAGGTCTACTCTCCAGACCCCAGGCAAGACCCGAGGCCCCTGGAGAGGGAATACTGATACTGGCTGGACTGATCCCTGGTTAAATATAGTATCCAGCATGAATGGGCTATCCAGAAGTCTTTTCCCCCTACACCAGTTGTTTCAGTTTCTTTTCTTTTCTTTCCCTACAGTCTCTTCTTAGCCTTAATAGGAATAAGCACGGAGCGATAGAGATAAGACACGGGGATGGATAGAGAATGGACAAATGTACTAGATAGTGAAGAAGAGGAAATTATTCTGTCCTGAAACAAATCAATCTTATGGGGAGATCAGGGGGATTTCCTCAATTCCTGCCCACACACACATTCAGCAAACACTATATAGTATGTCATAGGACAAAACCTGTCACGTTTTCCTTATAATATAGCAGGTGCAACATTGTCATGAGTGTTATTATAGTTTCACTACACAAAAAAAAAAAATTGAAATCAAACCTTAACAGGTTAAATGGCCAGTGGAAGCTACATTTCTCCCTAAACTAGGCTGAATTTTGCTTCAGCCACAATCCATATTTACACACATCTATGACACTATAAGAGTGTTATGGAATTAGTGGGGAAGTCCTCTGTATCACCAATTACAGGTTTCTGCACTGCATGACTGACAGCTGGCTCAGTTTCGGCGCACCATGGGACTTTGCGAGAGATTGATCGCCACTCGACCGCCCGCCGCAAAGACGTCACCGCGTGTTTTCGGAGGGCAGGAAAAATACTGGCCCTCAGAATCATTCGACCCAGTGGAAAAATACAACAAGAGGGGAAAAAGACATAGACGGAGAGAAGGGGGGGGGGGCTTAAGAAGAACAAGATCGATTCTCTTTTAGATAGTAGACTAGAGAGGTAAAGAGGGAGAGAACGGAGAAGGCGGAGATAGATAGAGGGAACGATGCGGCTAAAGAGAGATAAGAAGAGCTAGAGTTAGAGGTTAGAGAGCTGATTCGGGGCTGTGTTGAGTATAGGCTGTGCGGTTTGTCCACCAGTGGCTAAAAATACAGGCAGGGAAAATGGAAGTTGCATATACAGGCGCTCCGGTAGCGTCCGTGCTGAGCTGCACGAGTCAGGAGGCCCTGCTTTCTCACCGGTGTAGGTTTCAGTAGCTGGCACTACACTACCATACCTCCACTGCTGCTGCACTCATTTGTTTGCTGGAGGCTCCGTTCTCTCATTACCGTTTAAACTCACACATTTTCATATTTTATTATTTTCCATTTAAGTTAAGTGAGGTGTATTGTCAACGTTTTATGTACAATTTTCATCATGCATCATTGCCCCCTTCCCTGCTCCCCCATCCATCACATTCACATTCCCATCCATCCCCATCTACACTTAGCTGCAATGGTGGGATAGGACTGTAAAGATATAAACCCTCTTTACACATCTCCCTTGTTGTCTACATGGCAGATTAAGACACAGTCACAGCTCTATTCTGTGTGTTCCCCGTGCAGCCACAGTTCACCAGGCACATCTCAAAAGGCCACGGTTTGTCTATGGTAAAGGAATCTTTTAAAAGCGGATGTTTCCGGGACAAGTGTCAGGTGACAATGATCCACGGAGGTGAGTACACACGTGTGTGGCCAAAAAGCACATATCACGCATTGTGAGTGCTGTATGTCCGGTCACAGTCGTTCTTTGGTGGTAATCTTATCCAGCATGTGTACTTGATGAGGAGACTGGAAGGGTGTAAAAACCATTAGCCAGCCGGACAGCCGGTGCAGGTTGCTTTCTACTCACTCACAATCACTCACAAAAGATCGAGCCAAGGAGCACTTGTTTTTCATTCTGCTTATTTTGGATGACTGCGGGGAGGAACAGGTCATCTGTCTAAAAAAATATGGCTTGAAGGGAGACAAGAGATACATTTTCATACTCCGGAACCAGTGGCAGTTCACCTCCAGTGGTGTCAGAGGGGAATTATGGGAACCATATTATCCCTCAATCCCAATGGCTATGCTGTAATCTAACAGGATGCATCATACCAGAAAAGTTATGAATCCCACATTTGGGGATCTTCAGCACTTCATAAGCTGTTTCCCAAAGTCCACTCTTGGGCCTCCCTAATTTAAAAAAAAAAAAAAAAAAGGTTTTGGGTGCAACAAGGCACAGTCGCATTGTGATATTTGGTCCAGGCCTACAAATCTGTTTAACTGCCGTGCTAAGTGAAATGAAACACTGAAGTGGTAGAAGGGCTGTGATTATTGAGCCGCGGTGCTAATTGGGCCGTGTGGCCACAGACGGGGATCCAGCCAGCCAACTCAACCAGCCTGGGCTGTGGTCACCCCTCTCTGGGGCCTGGGGACAACAGATTGGACCAAGTCACACCACACTGTGGGGGGACTGGCACCAACTGTAGTGTGCCTACTGGCAGGAGCCTCCCTCTCGGAAAACTACCCGAGGTCACAGAGGTTGGTCTGGATCGCAGTACCAGACAGAACTAGTCGTTTCCAGGAACTAACATGATTAACAGGACCATTGAATTGCATGAATCCTGGGTTTTTAGTCCAAAAGAAGCACTAGAGAGCCAGATGAGATTTCAAGTGTGTAGTCGTTTGGTGATCTCCAAGGTTTTTGATGGTTATTGTGGTTGACGTTCAAGCTATGAATATTCTAGAGATGCACTTGGTGGCTTGGTCCTTTGAATCCAATGAGAGATCCATGGGGCAGGATAGGACGATAATGACAGAGGAAGGAATGATGCTGCTGACAACAATCTGCACACCAGACCTGCGCCATAAAAACAAAGAGATGATTCTTTGGGGGGGGTTTTCCTGTGAAGAGAGGGGATGGTAGACAAAGCAGGAGCATGCAGCACACAGCTAATCATGGCCACACTGCTGGAGACTCCATGAAACCCCTCAGTCCCTGCAGCCTGACCCAGCCCTAGAATGCCTGTTGTCATTTACAGCTCTTTCATAGTTGCGACGGATACGGTTAGCTGGCTTTACTCCCTCTCCGAAACCACATCACAGAGGCTTCACATCTTCAAAGTACCCCTGCACATTGTATAGAGGCCTGGATTCTGCACAGTGGGTTTCACTCGGGAGGCACATGTGTGCAAGGCATGTCATGTGTATGTCATATTTGAATAAGCATTGAATCCTTCTCCCTGTGTAAATACAGGGTGTTATTCTTTTGTTTTACAATCCTGGTTAATCCACAATTTGTTTGCTGTAATCAAAATGTGATTGGAGCGTTCCTGCATCAGCTTGGAGGAGTTGAGGAGTTCAAGAGTTTATATTGTCAAAGCAAAATTTTGTAGCAAATGGTAGGCAAACAAAGTTAATGTGCGTATAATTACAGCAGGTGTTAACCTAAATGGGCATACATGTGCAATGAGATAATAACTTTAGTGCGTAATTAAACACGCTAGCCAACATGAGGCTTTTATCCTTTTAACATTGGGTATCGTTTCAATGCCCACAGCCCCAGTGTTGACCCATGGCAGACAATCAGCACCAGAGCACGGGGCGGCTGACTGACAGCTTGATTAATCACCTCATCTACACTGTGCTAATAAACAGCTCAATCTCCTGCCTCTGCTCACACTGCTCTGCAGAATATTGCCAACCATGACAGACCCTCCAAAGCTAACTTTACCCCAACACTCAACAACGTCACTCAGGGAGAACCTCTGTTTAGCTCTTGCGTGAAACCACAAAATGTCGCCGGACCTCTTGTCTTAAGAAGCTCAATTAGTAAGAGATGAGCTAATTTGGCCTTTGATGGAGAGAGGGGCTAGCATTTGCAAGACATGTGTGAGCCAGATTTGAGGGCCCCCTATGCTCAAATGCTTCCCAGGATAGGAGCTCATTATGTGAAAGAATACTTCTCATTGTCTGGCCCCAAATAAGCAAAACATTCACCACCAATGCAGGTATGCACACCTGTGCCCTATTCTTAATATCCTGTGGTAGATGGCAGCTGCACTGGGCTTCAGTGCATTCCTCTAAAATAACCCCTGACAGACACTACATTGGCGGTTATTTTCATGGGGCCGTCAAAACCGGAGTTCTGCAGCGCTCACCATCATATGTGCTGAGTGGTGCTAAAACAAGCATCCCTGGATAAAATTACCCGCACACGTGGTGACACCGCTGCCCAACCGGACCACAGCAGAAAAGAGAGGAATAAAGAGTACAATAATAGAAGAATGTATGGTGTCTGGACAACTCACCACTTCACAAACATACAGGTATCTTTGTACTCCTTGTGAGCACCTTCCATACATGCCTAACCTTAATTCTTACCCTAAACTAAATTGCAAGTCCTAACCCAAAAATAGCCCCTTTAAGAAGTGAGGGCCGGCCAAAATGACCTCACTTCACAAAAATGTTGTCACTCCAATAGTCTAAAACTCAAACCGGTAGGGCACCCCGGTGGCTCACCGAGTAGAGCGCATACCACATAAGGCTCAGTCCTTCCCGCAGTGACCCTGGTTCGAATCTGGCCCGCGGCCATCTGCTGCATGTCCTCTCTCTCCCATACTTTTCTGTCTCTCTGTCAATAAAGCATAAAATGCCTAACAAATAAATCTAAAAAAACTCAAACTGGTTCTCCCAAGAAAAGAGGTACAAACACACACACATACACACTAGACTAGAAGTCCAATAACAAAGGACCACCACTGTGTGAATTAGGGGGCCATATGAGTTTCACAAGCTTGTCTGAGAAGTCTCACCTCACATGTGCAGCGCCACTGTCTGACCTGCTCGTTAACCACCAGTATGATTAGCCTAGCATCTGGAGAAAACAGAGGCTGAGGTACACTGGCTGGCCAAGGTAATTGAAATAGCACCAGTGTTTGGTCAATGTTAGGTCGGCTAGCCCAGCCACGGACGTAGCCCACACTGCACTTTATTTCCCTTAGGGCTCTCTGAGGTTGGTCTCAGCTGCGTCCTGGGGCCTTGCTCCCAGCTCTGTCCTGTGGCCTACCTCTGAGCTCCACTCTGGGGCCTTTATGTAGATCTCTTCTGACAGGTCAACTCCCTGAGCGGCTTGGTATTCCACTTGCCGTCAAGATCTGTTTACCATGACCATGATTGATATCAAAGTCCGATTCTAAGGAAAGTCACATTCTGTGGAAAGAAAATGTCTGTGTGCACGTGTGCGTGTGTGTGCGTGTGTAACTCACTCACTGTATGCACAAAGTCTGTGTATTTAACTCAGCCTGATGACCTTAAGAGAGTCGACACACACAAACCCACAGAATCCATACACTTAGCACAAACATCATTTCACATACAAACAGTGCCTGCTGCCATTGGCTACTTGCATGCCCCAAAACCACACACTTAACAAATAAACTTTCCCAGTAATGGCTCATTAGCAACACAACACAGGGGAGAGAAGATCAACAGCAGGCCCAGTCACACCTCAGCCCTCTGGTACGGCTGTGGAAAGACTGATGAGAGGAGAACGGGTTGTGCCTGCTCTTGTAATACCTCCAGGACCAGCAGACTTTAGCCAAGGGCGAAGCTAAGACAGTGAAACAATTTGCTGTTTTATATGAAAAGAATGATATACAGTAAAGTAGTGCAGAGGATAATTAAAGCCATATTGCATTTACTGAAAATACTGTAATACAGATAAAGAGTGCAAACTGAGGTTAAATCACAGATGAGTTGTGAGATGCTGAAATTGTGATGATTTGGGAAGCGCTGATGTCGTTGATGTAATTCATCTCTTACACCAAATCAGCCAAAGGAAGCTTTCTCTCTCTCAAAAATGATGACAGGAACTTTGCAAACCGTAAACAAGCGATTCCCATGTGAACTGATCTCATTAAACAAGTGGCAATCATTATTTCTTAGTTCAATCTCTCCATATTTCCCCCCCCCCTCATCCCTCAACTCTTGATAAATTGCAGGAAGATTCTGATAACAAATGCTGTAGGATTGCACCAATTCCCATGATGGCGAATCCTCACTCCCAGGATGCAGCGGGAGAATGCACTAACCGTCGGCCATTTTGGCTCCAGGTGTCACCCACATGTGTGCGTAGGGCCTTAATTAGTTGGAAACTAAGAGTCCCAGGGCAGCCAGCGCGCTAATGAGGCCTCCGCTCACAAACAACACACATGTGAGCAAAGCGCTCCGTCGCTGCCAGCTGGCACACACCCTTACTCTCTCTCTCCAAAAGAACACTTCAGCACCCCACCCTACCCCCCCAAGAACACACACTCTCTCTCTCTCTCACACACACACACACACAGAAAATCCCGTTCATTAGCTAAAGCAGGTCAAACCCCTTCACCCCCTGAATCCCATCCCCAAAATTCCCGTCTCTTTCAGCCCTGTACTCCTTGACCCTCTCACCTCCCTCTCCAGCAAGACCCTCCAGTAACCAGAACAACCCGCATTCATTAACCAATTCTTCTGTTTACTACACAAACACACAAAACCTCATTCAAATATGACACCGAACCAAACCCAAAGTAAGATTGTCTCCTAGTTTACATAGAAAATAAGCACACGCTGAGCAGCAAAGCCATAAAAAAAAACTAGGCATCCATGAATGAATCTTAATTGAAACTGACTCCAGTGCAGTAAATGGAATAACCAGATGATACGCCACTGCATTGAGGGGCTATCTGGGACACCAAAAAATCCTGTCCCCTCATTAGGAAAGATTCCTTTTCAGCCTAGCCAGATTCCCTCAAACCATAACTAACACTGGCACGGGGCTGCCAGTAACACAGGGAGCTGAGAGGATGGAGAGAGAGAGGGAGAGAGAGAGAGAGAGAGAGGGATGGGAGAGGGGGGGTCAACATCTGGGCTGAGTTAACCACTGGCTATTAGCAGGCCCTGAACCCAGCAGGGTCCAATGGAGAAAGACACAGGCATAGGGCACTAGGCATGGGGTGAAGGGGAGAGCATACAGAGAGAGACATACCACAGGAGTGAAGACAGTGAGGTGAGAGAGGGCATGGAGAGGCAGAGAGAGAAGGGTGGGGATACAAGACGTAACCTACAGAGACAGGTGAGGTGGACGGGGCCAAGTAGAATTAAGTCTGCACATATTTTAAAGCAGCAGTACACCTGCAACAGTGATCTCATCTGAGGTAGGTTATCATATGTATAAATGCCTTTTTGATCCAGCATGACATGGGTTGAAGTGTCAGTGCAAGTCCTGTTTGATGAGAGGCTAGATAAAGGTAAGACATCAGCCCTAGGGGGAGTGGGGGCGGGGTCAAAGGTCACATGGATTACGTTGGTTACATGGAGAGCAACCTGCTATTTGGCAGCTTGACCCTTTGACAGAACTAAAGATATTTTTTGCCAGGAGTCTTTCCTGCGCAATATAAGTCAGACCTCAGCAGAGCGTATCGTGATCTCGCTATGTGGGGTAAAAACAACAAAAAACCTAAATTTCTCCCAGTCATCAATCCCCCTGACAGCATCATTTTAACTGTTTATTGGCACCTATCTACGTTATCTTGTACCACTGTGTTAAACAGTGCCATTTATGCACTCACTCTTTTACTAGGGAGGTGAAAATGCTTGTGAGGAGGAGCGCACTGCTGCAGAGTATACAGAGGAATATTTCTGCAATGACATGTTTACATTAGGAGAGAGAAATAGATGTTGGCCCCAGATTCAGCACTAAAAACCTGCGTGTTTTCCGACAACACTAAACATCCAAGAAACAGTAGACGAGGTTGCTACAATAGACTGCCCACTAATGTGTTAACACTAATCGGCTTGTTCCAGCAAACAACATGATTGGGTATATCAAGAAATTGTTTTTAAAACGCAGAAGCGTGTGCTTGGATGATTCCTTGGTTTTAGGCTAAATTATGCAGCTTATATAGCTGGAATTTGGAGCTTAGCCTCTGTGTAAGGCTTTGACATATTCTTGGAATGAGCTCCGGTGCTTTATGGACGTTATATTTCACATTTCACAATGTTGACTCCATATCCCTGTGGTGTTAGTATTAGACATTCTCCGAACTCTAAACATGTTTTATTCTGGAGGAAGTATCAAAATCTCATTCTCTGGCAAGCGCTGACAGAGTCTGTGAGAAGAAATGATTTGTTGGGAAAACAGGATAGTGAGCATTTTTGAGGCTGTGGATAGAATCTCTACATCTACATCTGATCGTCTGATAAACATTTTTTTGTGGTACTAGAAATTCGTCTTTTAGCCTGCATCCCCCTCAGCGGGAAGTTAAAGCTCAGCGCCAGCTGCAGATCATGTTTGTATGTGGAAAACTAAGTGACACAGACGGGTGTAAAACTAAGTGACTGTGCAGTCTCATCTGAGTCACTGTGTGGCTCAGGAAATCTGGTGTGATCAGCCTGTCTTTCCTTCACGCCTCTCGGTGAGGTCAGCTGTTTGAGTCCGCAGGGACAAGAGCGCCGGCCCCTTTGACATCAAAACCATGGGACAGTGACACTTACCAGGTGGAAGACAATACACTACAGGCGGTTAACCACTTATTCCTCTTTTTTTGTGCATGGTTCAGATACACAAAGAGAATGAGTGAAGATAAAGGCATCAAAGCAGCAGTATATTAAGACACATAAAAGCCCAAATTAAGTTCTTCCATTTCACCTCGTCTGTCTCCCAACCTCTCTCCTCCTCCTCCTCCATGGCTTTCCCTCTGGGTCTACATATTACGATACAAACTAAACTCCTCTGCAGCAGTCACAGAGCTTCATTGTACTGCCTGCCAGAGTCCACACACACATACTAAGCTCACCGTGCCCGCTGGTAGTTTATTCTGCCTGTAATGAGAAATCTGATCATGGGCACACACGCGCACATACATGCGGCACACCCACACACACACACACACACTCCCAAACATAAGAATACAAAGGCACACAGATGCACGAATGCAGTTTATTCTGCCTGTAATGAGAAATCCAAGCATAGACACACACAGACACACACACACACCTACCAGGGAGTTCTGCCTATTTTACGGCGGGATATAAAAGATGGTATGAGTGGCTGCTCACAGCCACCTATAGCAGTGAAACCGCTGTGATTTTCCTTGGCCCTGCCCAGCGTTCCCTCCTCAGGTCCAAACCCATTCCAGCCCGTGGTCCTCTCTAATTTCACCCAAAGCAGCAGAAGCCTGAGCTGAAAAGGAGGAATCTGGCCCCCAAGTCCAGAAACTATTCCCTTTTCCTGTCTCCCTCCTCTTCCAGCGACCACAGATCGACAACTCTACGGCCAGCGCTGGCCCAAAACTATGAGGGGTATTTTCAGCACTGTAATTTGAAGCACACACAGTACACACATACACACAGAACCACACACACACACACACACACAAAGCCTCTGTGTATACATAAAGACATGTACAATAAGACAGGATAGGAGACACAAATGCCCGCTAAGGCACGTGCACCACACCCACAAGACACCTCGTCCAGTTGAGATCAGATCAGTACTTGTGCCTGTCCCTCCTGTGAGCTGCGTCTGAGGAGCCGGAGCACAGTGAGGCAGGCAGGGCGGAGGCCTCACTGCACAGAGACGTGAAAGAAACTCATCTGAAAACAAGAGGCCAATATAGGGATGTTATGGCAGGGAGGGTAGCACCCAGAATAGCCAAGGGAGTAAGAAAGAAAGCCGACTTGAATACTAGATACAAAGCTAAGTTTTGATATGTAAAGGGAGATTTGACAGATGCTTCACCTATATACTATTTGATCCTTAACTTGTGGGTAATTCCTGAATTCCTGATTCCTGAATAATGATTTTTGTTAGGGTCTTTAGATCATTGGATATTAGGTTTGAATTGAATTATTTTACAATCCTGGTCACATTTTTAAGTATATAAGTCAACAATATTTTTCCAGCAGCATCCATCACCAAGGCTTTGACTGATGCTTTTTCATCTACATCGTTTCATTGAGCTTTGAAACTAACACAACAAGGGGTCAGTGTCCTCCAGATGACATCAGGCAGTGGATAATTTCATACCTAAAATCTCTCTGTAATTCTTAATCCAAAATTGAGAAAGATTGCTCACCGTTTTGAAATATGTGTGGGAACATATACAAAATATATCAGCTCAAATGTTGACTGAAGTGCCGTTTTAATGGCCAGATTGGGACAAGAAGAGAAAGTCAAACAAAACAAAACAGAATAAAAAATTCAAATCTGAAATTCTATCTGCCCTTCAGCGGTGGGAGAGGGAGTGGGAGTATGCCACATGTGCGGATACACACACTCTCCCGAAGCGTGCCAGCTACCTAAATACACCCGTCTGTATGCTCGCGCACACACATACACACTCATGCACTGATTACAGATGCAGTATATACTGCTCCTCCTGTCCAAGACCTTAATTACCCTGCACAGTCTTATTTCCCATAAATACAGCAAGAGCAGGGCTGTAATTAGGGCCTATATTTACCCCACCTGGCTAGGGGAGAACCCAGTTCAATGGTGGCCAGAGGGATGAGCCAGCCCCAGGCTTCTGCACTGGACTGTGCTGCCATGGGTGGAACCAAGACACCAGTGGACACACATCGTCTAATTGTAACTCTACCAATGACTGATAGAGGTGTGGTTTTGTCCTGAGCAACCCTCATGATGATGAGATAGTTGTGGCTCCAAAGAAAAGGAATGGATTCAAAACATTTAATGAGATTCTGCAGATGAAAGCACATATTACATGCAAAAGCACGGGTGATGTCAAAGCCAGTCTTCTCTGATTAGCCAGTTGTTTTAGATCCACATTAAATGTTTAGAAAAAGTACACACAGTGCAAAATTAAGTTTTATTTGTGTACTAGAGGGAAATAGACACTCTCACCTCCTCAAAAAAAGAGGAATCCTTCCCTCCCTCTAATGGTCTCCAGCTTTCGTGAGATAGCCTGCCTCAGAAATCATTTCAGGGAAGAGTTGCGGCTTGTCTTGATGAGGACAACTGATTGGCTCTCATGTGAGAAGCCAAACAGACCTCCCAGTGAGGTTACATACTCAAATAGCATGGACACTTCTCTGCCCCTCTCTGTTTACTTTGTGGCCAGACTGGCCTTTCCCTGCCATCAAATCACATCTGAAGCAACAAAGTGATCAAGATGCGGAGTGGAGAAAGCGGAGACGCTTCGACGTGTCCTCACATCAGGCACAAACAAACGATTTTGTGGCATTACAGTGAAACCACTGATACAATCGTAAATGTTATGTGTTATGTAGCGTGGTGTTGAACATTGCTCCGAGGGCCCAATGTATACATTAGCGCTTCACACTCTATCCATCCAAATTACTGGCCTCATCGCATCTCTGTGTGTTCGGGATTCACCGCCCGCGCCCCTTAAAGCCTGCTCTAGCGGATTGGGTGTTAATGGGAGTGGCGGCGGTTCTCACGTTCTCCAGAGAGAGTGGGAGACGCACATCTGAAAGCTGTCATAGTGAGGCTTTGCCCGCTCTGGACTCAGAGGGCTCTAAACTGAAGCCGACGCCTCTCAAGGCAGGCCCTCATATTTCAGAGAGACGGACGGGGAAGGGCCAGATAAAGAGCGAGATAGAGAAAAAGAGAGCGCTATGTGCGTTTTTGTGTATTTAAGGTAGAAAGGAGAAATGGAACAGATGAGTTGGGGATAGAAAGATAGGGAGAGATGGGAAAGAGAACAAGAAAGCAAGAGAACACTAAACCAAAGGAAGAGGAACCCTCTAATAACTTTGATCTGGGTCCCAACCCTTCTCTGGTTTGAGGCGGTGAAGCCATGTGAGGAGTGCAGGGGCGGACAGCATGCTGACTCAGGCCTCCCTTCTCCTCTGTTCTCCTCTCCGTGGCGGTGTGACCAGGGAGATTTTGAGCCCAAGCTGGGGCTGTTCTGTAACCTCTGGTACTGAGAGAGAGTGTGAGAGAGAGAGAGAGAGAGAGAGAGAGAGAGAGACCAGAGAGAGAGAGAGAAGAGAGAGAGAAAGACCAGCGGACTTGGCTGGAATGTCCCAGCAGCACATCCCCACCACGAGTAACCACTGGGCTCTTATTGAAGACGCTGGTTCAGACAGACAGACTCTCCTCAATACTGATTCAATCTAAACTAATGAGAACCTTTAACTGAACAAAATGATTTACATGCAACGTGAGTACAATTTGATTTAAATTACTCTGAGCAATCGTTTAAGCAGAGTATGCCTAGTGGCCGAGGACCTGGAAAAGCGTTTAGTCGGGCAATTTGGAGCGCTGTTGAAAAGCTGTGCTTAATGCCTAGCGACAAAGAGCAGGGGAGCCAATTCGAACGGGAGAATATTCAAACAGGCCCTTTGGAGAGCTGCTGAATAGCTGTGTGTTAAAAGGACTTCAACACTCTGACACACCTGATGTAAACATCCAGGTTCAAACACTTGGAGTGAAGCCAGCCGACTTCGACTCATGTTACTTAAGCAAACACACACACACACACACACACAAATGCACTGTACATGCACTCCGTATTGTGAAGGCAGACAGTTCTAAGTGCGCCACAAAGAAAATAATCCACGTATACCTTTTTCACGGCTGGCTCCCTGCCTGTCCGAGTTAATGACGTCAGATAACACACATACCTCTGAAACACTAAGCCTTTCACAAAGGTGTCAAAGCTTCACAAACACACGCACAGAGCAACACATAGGTGCGCGGACGCAGACACACACACACGCACAGACGTGGGTCTACGCATGCACACGGACACACGTACACGCAAATATGCAGTCACCCTCCCTTTCCCTACCATACAAGGTGATGTGCCTTCCAGGTATTGCCGTGGTCTAATATTTAATCTGCAGCGGCATGTAGTGTTTTTGCAGGATTCCCCGTGTTTACAGATGAGAGAGCCCAGGGCCTAAGACAGACCGAGCATCTCACTAATGAAAACTCTCTGGGAGGTCCGGCACTGAAAAGTGTGAGAATATTTGACCAGCCTCACACACACACATCCCTCATCCCCTCATCCCTCAACACACACACACACACACTCTTCCAGCCCACTTCCTCATTGCCGCCGGTTGTGATGCAGTCCTATTGGCTCGGCCCTGGACTGCCATTGGTGAGAGCCGAGGTTCACGGTCGTACTAGCTTGGTGTGGGATGGTTACCCGTGGGAAGAGGAGAGCAGGGGAAGCGACTTGTGTACCATATCCATAAATCAATAGAAGATGAATCACTGAGAGTGGCCAGTGGTGAGATCTCTGGGTTAATGTCAACATGTTTATCACTGGATGAGGGGGGAAAAAATATCACACTGTCACTCCACATGGCTGTGGAGTGACAGTGGGACCAGAGGCGTGAAATACAAGGGGTCTTTTTTCCCCAAATCTACCTCTCTGTTGTAGATTTATTTGTTAAAAGGTGTCACATCAAGAATTGTGTCCTACAAGTGAATGTGTTTCCCTTGGATGGATAGCTGCATTTGAATGCCTTAGTTTCTGAGAGTGGATGTCAGCTGGTTTGAGAGTGTGGTGAAGGCTTTATTAGAAGACTTACCTGAACAGGTGTCAGCTGGGCTCTGGGGTCAAACACTCGCAGCATCTTGTCCTAGACAGACAGAGAGAGAGGAGAAACTTTAGAAGGACTGAAGAACTCAAGAAATGATTCACAATAAATTGTGGCACATTACATATTGACTCAAGCCTGTGAAAACTCAAAAGCCCTCAGTTTTAAACCTGGTCTGTATGGGGACTGGTTGGTAACTTGGTTTTCTTTTTCAGTCTCAAACAGAGCAAAACGACATAGACAGAGTCTGGTAAGTAACAATAACGTGTGTGTGACAAGTCTGTGTTTTACAGTGAATTTTGGCTTTGTGAGAAGCATGAATGCGATGTGCAAAGAGGTCAAAGAGCATGTGAGAGGTCAGGATTTTAAGTTCTCACAGAGAAAAGGGGAGAAGGATAAGAGGCTCCTCAGACAGCTGTGATTTGCTCCACAGAAATACCACTGATATTTGAAAGCTGAACATATTACATGTGACCAGCAACGCAATTTTCACTTTGAGATATTTTGCAAATCATTAATGATAATCACCTCCATCTCAAGATAATTCACAGATGGAGAATCACATAAATACACAAGAGCTTCCTGATTATCCCTAGTATATCAATGCAATCTGACTGATCCATTGTTAGCAACAGTAATCCAGTGACCTCTCCATGGCCTTATGCGCCTTGACCCCAACCCGCCCAACCAGCATACGGCATCAATCACGGCAGCCAATCAGAGGGGTTCCTGCGTGATTGAGAGGAAATGGGACCTAATGGGATCAGGCTGTGACCGGGACGTGCGTGTCACTCAATACCATCGTGTGACTGTGATCACAGCAGCAGCTTGACATACGGGGCTGATAGCACGTAATAACTATGAGGGCTTAGACCAAACCATGCACACACTTAACACACATATACATGTCAGAGGGAATCAGGGGGCTGACAATGACATATTCAAGCACACACACAAAAAAGAAATGGCCCACACATACACACACGGGGACACCATGCAACATTCTGCCCCACACACATAAATACACACATCAAACGTCCCAGCTGTCTATGCAGCAGCATTTTATCCTCGCAGGCTGAGTGAGGGTTTCCCCTCTCCCTGCGCCAGCTCAAAGATCTGCTCTCCCCAGCCGTCCATGAGGGGATTTATTTGCTGTTTGTTGGCTAGAATAGCAAACAGGGGCTTTTCCTAATGTGCCGTTTCTCTCTCTTTATCTCACTATGTGTGTGTGTGTATATACTAGCCCACCCACGAATATGAGTGCCCCAAGGCTATGTCTTCGGGCCTCTGTGACCTAAGCCTAAGCCAAAGACTCAGCAAGCAGTGCCAGAACGACACACACACACACACACACACACACACACACAAACACACACACAAACACACACAAAATAGATTTTCCAACCACATGACCTCTGAACAAGAGCTCACCTATCTGTAAAATTGGCAAATTCTAGCTAAATCCATCTCTGGAGATTCTCTGCACTTACTGACCTCAGTATACCCACAAAGGACCAGCATAGGACATGGCACACACACACACACACACACACACACACACACACACACACACACACACACACACACACACACACACACACATACACACACACACGCACACGCACACACAGACACACACACACAGGCGCTGGAAAATTTTAGCCAATTTGGCAGGTGACCAACCATTTGAAGGTCCAATTATATTCCACACATGTAGTTACCTGGTAAAATAGTAAATGTGGCAGGTTCATTTTGGGATTTACCAGCCACTGTGGCCAGCGGACAAGAAAGCGAATTCCCTACCCAGACGCACACACCCTCACATAAACACACACACAGAAGAATGTACACATATACACACAAACACACACTTGCCAATACAGGCTGTTCACTGCCATCTCATCTTAAGTGTTGTTGTGCAAACAACAACATGTGAGGGAGGAAAGTATCTGGCTGTGCAAACAGACAGATGAGGGGCCAGCCACATACAGATGTGCCCACCGTACAAGCACACACACTCAAACAAGCAAACACACTCCCTCTTAAGCCTATGACAATAACCCATATAAACACACACACAGTGATCCACCTAAACTCATAAATGCACAGATGGAGGGCCCAGATAAGAGTGTGTGCGTGTGTGCTGAGACAGCAGCTGTTTAATCAAAGTGACAGCACTTGAGCACTTGCCTCATTCTCAAGCTGCTGTTAATGAGTTTTCCCTGCCACACAACTTTCACATGCACACACACATACACACACGCTGGGAATCTGCAACCAAGGGCGCTCTCTTCACTCATCAAACACACCACGCTGCCAGCCTCCCTTTCCCAGTCTCCCACGGTTACCGGTGTCAAAGTCTGTTGTGATTGGCAGTTTCAGACGGCAGGATCTCTTCATCCTATCTCGTTCTTTTCACCATGAGAAATATGGTATTGAGTTTAGCTATAATGTGACAAAGCTACACTTTCAACTTTCAAGGTGGACCAAAGGACCAATAAATCCTACGACACCTCATTTTGTAAACAGTGCACCTCCCTCTCCTGTACATCACTCATATAAACACAGTCTTTCCTCCCGCACTGCTCTCACTACCTGTGGATTTCCCTTCCCTAAACTGAATGGCGCCTTTCTCCCTCTCTCTCTCTGCGAGTGTGTCATAAATATACATCTCTCCAGGTCCAAACGAGGCCTGTCATGAGTCCGGCTCTTTGGGGTGGTGGTCTCCCCTTCATCTTCCCCCACCCCGGCCCTGTGCCCCAATGTTTACACTATGGGAGGGCCAGGGGATTGGACCCACATGTTGGCAGGCCCTATTTGCTTTAATAAGCTGGATTGGAGAGATTGAAGGGGCCTTTTGGGTTAAATGACACCAGAGCCCAACAGGGCAAGAACCTTGGAGGCCCCTGGCTCTGATCTTGGCTCACATTTCTCCCTCTCTTTCTTTTCTGTTGCCTTGTTCTTTCAGGCTACGCTGAGGCTGATGGTAGCTCTGGTGAGGACAATTATCCTGTCAAGGTAAATGTCGCGATTTGGATATGAGCTGTGATGGTTGGGGTAATTTGTTTCTTGTCAGTGCAAATACAAAAAAGGGTATTCAACTGACAATCATACCTGCTAAATACACACATATGGCAGATCTCTATGTAAAAGTTTGTTCTGTCTCAAGCACAAGTAAGCTTGTTGTGCTTTGCCTAAATTATACACCAGAGGCTTCTGCCTCACTGTCAAACCAATTAGTCTCTCTCTCTCTCTCGATGCAAATGAGGTAACGTTGAGTGCAGAAACTGTGCAATAATGGATTATGTTAACCTCCACTGATGAAAAAGCCCCTAGCTCTCCTAATAAACTAAAGCTATTCATGAAACAATTTCACTTCAACTCATAAATCTATTCTTTCTCTGCCCCCTACTCATAAACCCATACCGCCTCCCTCCTTCCACCTCCTACCCAAAATATTAACAACCTAATGGAAAGCCCTTCAAGCTCTGTGATTATTTCCTGATGACAGGGAGGAGATGGGGCCACATGGATGCCTAAAAAACCAGATCAGGCTCCCTCTCTTGGGCAATAAAATCAGTCGCTCCTAGGCTTTGCTCAAGGTGAGGTGCGAGTTCCCCTTGTACAGTTCTCTTTGTTCCCTTCCAATTTGGCCATAACTACTGTAAGTTGTCAGGGGAGTAATGGAGGTAGACTCCTGATGAAGGGGAAGGGGAGGGGGCAATGGGGAATATGGGAAGGTGTACTGGGGATAGGGGATAGGGGTCATGGGTCAGGGGGGGTCAAGACAAACCAAAAGCCCTGATGGATGCATCCTTCACACGCAGGTATGTGCCCTCGTTAGTGCCCTAATTAACAAGTTACTCCAGTTTCCATTCTGACTGGGAAAAACTCCACAGGCACTCCACCAGCAAGTCAGCGGCCAAGTCTACTCATGCTACTGAACATTTCTTTAATATGCTTTGTCGTCACCATTACCCTATTAAGACTAACTGGTTATTAGGTGTTTTACGTCACAGCGTTTCCAAGTTTATCCCTTTTTCCCCCCGAGGAGAACGCATTTCCCAGAACTGTTCACTAATTCCTGTTATCCAGAGTGTGATCCCCACCCTTGTTTATGAGAGTCACCCCTGTTGACATGCTGATGGAACAATCCCCACATAAACATGAAATGACCCACACAGATTTGAGGGCCAGTGGTCTCCAGTGTAAAGCACACTGTATTGAATGTGAGCCATTGGCCACATCTAGTGGTCAGACACCGCAACTACAATAATTGAACCTCAACCAGATAGAGCTTGTTCTTGGAATAAAATACCATTTCCACACATCAAGTTACACTCCCTATCAAAATGTCCAACTAGGTAAGATGTTTCTCCCCCAAAATGAAAACCTTTAATTTTGGATGCTCAGAAAACGTAAGGTGAAGCCCTGCTGGTCATTAAAATGCATGTGGATGCGGTGTAAGTGTCCCCACTCACCTTGCAGGAGGAAGCCAGCAGGGAACCGTCCTGCTTCCAGCTCAGACTCTGCAGCTGGTCGCTGTGCTGCTCCAGAACTGCAGACACACACATCATACAGACAGGTGAGAGGAGGAGAGGACTGGAGACGCAGTACTCATGTTAGACAGGGACATCAAAGAAGCACAGAAGAGGAAAGATGACGCCAAAGAAAGTGACAAATCACAATTCCAAAGATGAGACAGATGCAGAGCACAGAATGAGAGCGCAACTATGGACAAGACAGAAAACACAGGCATCTAATGTCTGAGAGGTCACTGCATGATCAATAAAAAATGCCGGAGAGAGGTGAAGCCATGATGGAGCACAAGGAAACAAAGCATGAAAAAACAGACAATAATACAACAAAGCAGGGGTCAAATACACCAGAACTGATCATATGTCCTTATAGTTGAGGCATATGACAGAAGTTATCAATGTGACTCGTATGATGGAGGTTACAGTGTCATAAATGAGCACAGCACAGCTTGTGTGGATTGTACAGTTTTACTGTGACACCAAACAGGTGATAGGAGATGAGGAGTGCACTTGTTAAGGCAGTTACACACAGAATGATTTGAAATGAACCAAACAGTAAAGGACAAACAAGAATCCACACACACACTCATTCAAACATAGACTTTCTTTCAAGTCTTGCCCCTCAACCACATAAACGAAAAACTGGGATCAAGTAGGAATGAGGAATGAGAGTAATGGAAGGCAGTGTGGGGGTACAGCTCATGGGGAGTGGGGTCAGCAGTGAGCAGCAGCCAGGCCAGCTGTCATGGTGGGAGGGGGGGCAAGGTGTGTGTGTGTGTCTGTGGTGGGGGGTGGGGGGTGAGGCCAGAGGATAGTGACTGTATCCTGAGGCCAGTCCAGGGAGACTGGGACCAGGACTGTGAACCAAAACTTTACCTCTGCTGCTCCAGCACTTAGACAGAGCCACAGGGCTGTAAAACGTAGGCAGTGTCAGTGAGACAGTCCCCAACGAAAAAAAGCCTAACCAAACCAACCAGTTCACTCCATTCCAAGTATAAATGTTACACATAGAAACAAAACAAGGCATAACAAAAACTGAAAAGCTGACTGGTTGACAGAGACTGGAGTGTTAAACGTTACAGACACAGTGCATGATGTAAAACAAATTAATCAATCCATGGATGCAAAAAGACAAAGAAGATTTTGTGTGTGTGTGTATTTACACTGTACGCACATCCATACATATGCATGTGTGTGTGTACAGCTCCCCCATTATGTTGCCAGTGGCTACCTGCTAGCGGTGTGTCCTTGCGGCTGGTGTCCCAAAGCAGGGGGGACTTGCTGGAGGCTAGAGCCAGCAAGCCAGAGGATGTCGGGTGGAACAGGACCAGCTCTAGCCTGCCTTGACCCGGACACAGGGTCAGCTCCGCCCCGCTGGGCTGCTCCAGCTCTGGATCACACACACGCCACAGCTTCATCTGTACACATAGAGTTAGAGAGATGAATATGGTGGACGGCAGGGACAAATTAGGCTACGATATAAAACTGGCTCACTGATCGACCTCCTCCACTGTCACTCTCTTCTCACTACTCCTTCTCTACATCCATTTCTGCTACTAAATTGGCCCTTTCACCACTCGAAAACCCAATCCCCTGCTTCTAACACCCAGAAACTGTTCTCTATCCTCTCCTCTTTCCTCACCCCCCCTCCACCTACTCCTCCCTTCTCTCTTTCTGCCAAGGATTCTGTTACCTACTGTGAGCAGAAGGCAGACAATGTCCAAGCCTCTTTT
Source organism: Centroberyx affinis (assembly GCF_046629955.1). Classification (NCBI taxonomy): domain Eukaryota; kingdom Metazoa; phylum Chordata; class Actinopteri; order Beryciformes; family Berycidae; genus Centroberyx; species Centroberyx affinis. The sequence goes on along the minus strand of NW_027279031.1, from coordinate 152,973 downwards.
CCCATCGACCCGCTAGCCATTAACTGCCTCCTGCACTGACTCTGGCTTAATGTCTCTCTCTCTGCTCTCTACCCAGATGAAGACTTACATCTCTAATCTGCACCAAATCACAACTGTTCGTTACAACAGGTTTCATCATCAGCCTGTTTTCCAGCACAGGGCCTAACATAGCTAAATAAGTCTTAGGGTACTTGCAACTCACTTTTCCTCACACAACTTTTCTGTGCTTCTTGTGTATCTTGTTGTCTACAGAGATTTTATTGTCAGATAAATTAGCAGCGTTTTTATCCCATGTTATAAGTATTTTGAGTTGGCCCTGGCCTTGACATGCCGAAAGTTGCCTTGGTAATGTCACAAGAAAAAGAAGTGATTTCAGCTTGATGTCAACTTTCATACCATGACTAGGACCTTCCATGAGCATGCCTGGTAAAAATCCTCACACCTCAGTGGATTCCTGTTCATTTAAACATTGAATGTAATGCTTATGAATAAACTCAGACAGCTGTGTTTAAAGCCACACCAGACAAGACTGACTTGTATGACAGACCCAGCTGACTATGGTCAATTCTGTTGGAGCTGCTGTGGACATCTGCCCATCCAGATGGAGGCTCATTCTAGCAGGTGGATATTCAGCATCACACCCACAGATGAGGTGCTTCATTGGAAGTTGTGATGGACTCCTTTAGAAGTTCTGGCTAAATGGCATGGTATGTCATTTGAATAATTTGTGCTTTTCCAACTGGGCTTAGATTTCTGACTGCAGAAAAAATGAAAGTGTGTGTGAAAATGAGCGTCAATTTACTGAAAGTCAGTAAAAAACCCATTCTCATGAGTGGTGTGTCTGTGAATGTATATATGCACACGCACATGCATGCAGCTTGTGCATGTGCATTCACTCATTCACTCTCTCTTAACTTGCTCAGCACTACCAGGTTGCTGAAACAATATGCCCTGCTGGCAAAAGATAAGAGGAATGATCAGTCAAATAACTGCTCTGCAGATGGGGCACTGCAGACCACTCTGGTGTGTGTGTGTGTGTGTGTGTGTGTGTGTGTGTGTGTGGCTATAGATGTGTGTGTTTACACAGGTCCCTGAGGTAAACCCTGCTGCTGAGTCTGAAGATGCAGACCCACACTCAGCAGATTCCAGTAAGCCACGGCACCTGTGGCTGAGGATAATGTGCTGACGGGAGGGAGCCTTCAAAGGGTTTCAATAACAAACACAAACGCAGTTCATATCATATTCAAAGTCCTGCCATCAACAACAAAGCAGAGGAGCTAGAGAGGATAGAAAATGGTCTTAGGTGTAAGTATGGAAGGAAGGAAGGAAGGAAGGGAGGGAGGGAGGAAGGAAGGAAGGAATGAAGGAATCTGAGACCTCACCGTTTCATCTGCGGAGCATGTTGCCAGGAGATTATCATCAAAAGGAGAGAAGTCCAGATCCGTCACCACATCTGAGAGAGAGAAGCGGGGACAAGGACAAAAGCAAAGCCGATTTTGGGTCTGAGGCGTCTGTCTTTGTTTAATTTCTGAGCAAAAGCATTTGTATTTCTCATGTGATCGGTCTGTTGGTAGAATAACAGTTTTAAAGAGAGGACAGTGTGCTTGTGGACTGGAATGAAGGCAGTTATCAGGCAGAGAGAGAGAGAGACAGAAAAAGACAGAGAAAGAGAGAGAGAGAGAGAGAGAGAGAGAGAGAGAGAGAGAGTGGAGGTGCAGAGAAAGACAGAAGAGGGCTGTGACACAATCAAGTGTTGAAGAAAAAGGTAAAGGGATGCTACCAGCATGGCAGGGAATCTGGGTGACTGTCCATTTGCCATCTGAACCAGGTTTGACCGAGGACAGGCCCAGCATACCTCCACCTGGAGACAGAAGAAAACATACACACACACACACACACAATGTCAACAATCATACGTGTCCTTTGTTTTCCGTAAAGCACTTCATAAACAAACTTGACTTGACTTTGACTTAATCTTCTGCCTCTGGACGTCGAACTGATCTCACGTGGAGATATGAGAGTTGCTCTCTGACACACGCTTGGTAAAACACAAACATATCAGAGTTGCAACCGTACACAGAGGATTGTCGTCTGCAGGGCGTAAACCGTAATGTCGACCACAGCCTTACCAGCCTGTTCGGTGTTGAATGCCACCAGCTTGGAGCTCGCTTTGATGTGGTTCCCCTGGCATGAGAAGGAGCCGGCACGGACATTGCTGATCCAGCCCTGCATTTACAGACATGGACAGTGAGGGGTAAGGGATCAAAGAGGATGAAACAAGTCACGCTAATGCAGAGTCGGAGCATTCTGGAAATGGGGATCAGATTGCATAACAGAGGGGAATAGGGGAAATCATTCAAGTGGTTCATCTGTTCTCTGTAAGGCTGAACATGGAGGAACTCTACAAATGACTGGAATCCTAAGCGTTCACTTGACATGTCGACACAAGAGCACAGCCTCAAACACAAACATAGCCCACTGTGCTAAAGCATCATATAGAAAAACCTCTTACTATAAAGCAGCACACACAAATCCTAGAGTATTTGTACACCCAAGCTGCTGTCACAATTAGAAAAAAAAAGAATGTGAACATCGTAATAAACAGGAAGGATCTAGCTGAGAGCAGACAGACACACACACACACACACACACACAAGTGCCTCTTGAATCAGCACAATGTTGAGGAAGTGGAAGGGGCTCCCTGCATTGCACAGCAGTGCACTCTTAAAATCTCTCTTTCATAACATTAACAAGGGAGGAGTGGCAAGAGGGCAGAGTGTCCGTACATCATGCTCCAACGACTACCGCTGCTACACAGAAAACTGTTAAGAGACTCACCATGACAGACACTTGGCCTACACACTCATACACACACACACACACACACACACACTGGACAGAGGCAGAGGGCACTTAACAGCCGAGACAGAACATGGCAGGCAAACAGAGCAGCTAGCTTTGCTGAGGAAACACATATTACTGCTCTGTATATGCAGTCATGCATAGAAAAGAACCTTGTAAGAGTGTGCATCTATTTTAACAGGATTATACATTGTGTGTGTGTGTTTGTGTGTGTGTGTGTGTAAAGACGAGGAGAAAATAACTGGCAAAGTAATGCTGCTGTGACAGACGCTCACGCCCCCACAGTGTGGGACCGGCTTCAGTGGGAAGGAACACCCCATAAATAACAATCCTAACCTAGATTTCTCGACAAGAGAGGAGAGCTTTGTGATTTGGGCAGAAAGCGGTGCCACACAGTCGGCTGTACTAATTAATAGAGGTATATCCTATTGCAGTCTATCACAATGTAATAAGCATGTAGCCCAGTTTTCTCAGGATTGGATAAAACAATCAGGCCAAACACCTTCTGCTGTGTATCCGTCCTGCTTCGTGATGAGGTGTTGCTTTCCGCAGCATAATACCTGCACTCTCAGCACTTGGTACCGGTGTGTGTGTGTGTGTGTGTGTGCGTGTGACCATGGGACACTTCAGTAAGGGTCACAGAGAGGGCTACAGCGAGAGGAGAGCTGACGAAACTAATCCGCAGACTAGTCCTGTGACTGTCCTCGCTGTGTGCAACCCGGCCCTGGACTTGTCTGGGCTCAAGTAGGCTAACCATATGACTTCAGGAGGAAAACTCAAGGTGTTTTGCATCACTTGAGGGGAAAACCTCCAACTCATTTCTATGTGTCTGTATCCCCGTCAGCTTCCTTTCTCTGTATCCCTTGCCACTGCACTCCCTGTCTGGCTCTATCTTCTCTCTCTTGTCAATGTTTGACATGACAGCACTTGTCACATGACTAGAAAAAAACTGACTGCAACAGACAAAACGATCTATATATGTGTGTTTGTTGTGTAAAAGGGCTGGTTCAGCTTTCACAACAGTAAGCACCATCTACTGTCTTAGACTCTGTGCAGATTGCAGGGATCACTCCAACCCAGATCAACCACCTTTACATGCCAGGCATTTTACTACCCAAGTAAAAACAAGGTAGGGTATTACATAATGCACATCAGTGAGGAGTGAGGAGGGCTGCAGGGGTTGCACCTTAATTCAAATGGGTCCCTAGGACGACAAGAAAGGCAGATTTGCGGTATGCAAGCCACTCTCGCCCGATACCGTCCTTATTCACAGTCCGTGTGAAGGACAGCTATCACTGGAAGTGAGGCTGTGGATATTGTAATGATATCACTCATCTCATTTGCCTTTCAAATCTTTGTATTTTTCCTTCGCTAGCATTTCAAATCTGTGCAGATCCACCGCTGTAGCTCCAAACGTGCGATCAAGAGTAACATGTCACATAATTATTCAAAACAATGTGACAACTCAGTTATAATGACAATGGTGATGGGCGTCTCTGCAACATCCGACGTAGGCTAGCTGCTCTATGCAGCCACATGGGTCGTAGTAGTAGTAGTAGCCTAGTAGTTTCTGTGTGGATATTAGTAAGTCGTTTCAGATGTTCGTCTAACTCTCTGAATGCAAGGCAGCGGCAGCCTTTCAGATGCAGGAAGTTCGATATCCTTTGCAGACGTTCCCCAAAACACCACTCTTACACCACAGCTAATAACCAGTGCTAATGTTAGCTAGGTAGATTTGACTGTACTCAGACGCTCATTAGCTACTCACATCTTTCTTGGCAATTTTCGGGGTGGTATTTTTGAATTTCGAGGTCTTAAAACGATTCATGCTGCCCTCTCCAATTCACTTTCGTGCCTTCCGGGTGTCTCTGTCGAGCTGGTTGGTCTCAGCGGGCTGCTCCGACAGCTGACAGCTCTCACGCTGGGCGCACGGTGTCCGCTCGGTTTGTTTCCCTGGGTTCGCCGGGAGTGTGGGGTTTTCCTTTGGACAGTTCCTAATGCACACAGGAGAAACCCTGCTCTGTCACGTGCTACCCCGGGTAATAAAACATGCGTATCCGTTGTAAAAACTCACTTGTGTACAGTGAAACAGATAATGTTTTATCAGTTGTTTTTTAACAGTGGCTTTGATATACACAGATGAAACTACTCATATGGTGTATAAAAGACAATGGCAAGATTTAACAGGATTCTTTGCAACTCAAAGCCCTGGAAAGAGCATTGTTGCCATCTTGAAACAAGAAAATCTTGATGCTCTCGGTGACGCCCCTTTCGTAGCGGACATGCGCAGTGCGTACAGAGCGGCGGCTACAGTGGAGGCATGATGGCGTCCTCGGTGGCCCGCTGTTCCCCACGCTGGATTACAGTTGCCGTGTCCTCTGGACATCGCCGCGCTTGCGGTGCTCTTGTCTGCGCGTCCCACGGAGGGGTCCGCACTGTCTCTACCCTGGGAGTGCGAAAACCATGGCCGGGAGGGAACACAGTGTGCGGGGGGACGGGGAATGCCTTGACATTGAGAGGGTTGTCAGGTGAGCGGTGCACTCAGTGTGTGACGGCCTATGCTAGGCTAGGCTAACGAGATCAAGCTAGCATTCTTCCTCACTCATATTAGTCCATCATGCCACGCAGTGTTTGACAATGTTAGTATGATAACAGCTCAGCCGTGCATTCAGGACAACGTTAGTTTGTAACACGGCCTTCATTAATTACGCACATTTTGATTTTGATGATGAAATGTGATGCAATCAGTTTTGCTGGCCTCGGTTTGCTACATTAAGTTGCGTCATTAAGTTAAATGTGCGTGTTGGGTAATGGCGTGTTTTTTGTTAACAACTTCGATTGCTATCTCTGATATTTAACATGTTAGTAAACTATCTACAGCTTTGCAAACATACCTGATTCTCTAATCTTTGTGTAGACTAGGTGGGATGCCAGCTTGCTTTGCTCTAACTGTTTTTATGAAGACATGTCGCCCACTTTTGTCACTTGTATTGTGTCGATAGCTAGCAAGTTAATTCAACAAGCCTGCTGACAGTTGAAACCTGGGAAACTATCACTAGGCAGTTTAGCTGTTTCTGCGCTCAATGGACGTGGCAAAACTGTTAAGTCAGCTGTGACACAAAGGGTGCGAATATAATTGACATGTTGTTAGCTTGCCAGCTATAGCCCAATTTAAAATGTGCAGCAATGCAGCCATCTGCAGGTTTTAATGTATTCACTCACCCTTTAGTTCCAGGTGTCAAATCACCCTATGCTATCTGCACACTGTCCTTTCACACAAGTGCCCCTGCCAGCAACAAGCAGGACTTCTACCAGATCCTGGGGGTTCCCCGCTCCGCAACCCAGAAAGAGATCAAGAAAGCCTACTATCAGGTCTGTTCCTTCCTGCCACACACTCTGTTTGATCATTCTTTGTGCTGGTGTTTTGTGTTGGTCCTCAGCTGGCCAATGACAGCATGTTTGTGTTTGTTGTCATCCCTCAGATGGCCAAAAAGTACCACCCTGACACCAACAAAGACGACCCACAGGCCAAGGAGAAATTTGCTCAGCTGGCTGAGGCTTATGAGGTTTGGTCCCAGTCATTTTTCAAGCTTCCTTTTTATACCTTCACTGTATAATTTCTGCATTAGTGTTTCCTTTAAGGGATGCACCGGCTATTACTCCATTCTCGCAGCATAATGACAGAAACAGTGGACAGATTGATGAGAGAAAAAAAGGGGTAACACAGCATGTCCCCCTTCATCCAGTCATCCATTCATAATTTTGCTAGTCAAGAAGACCATGTGTTTCAATCCCCATCTGACAGCTGGCTTTTAAATGCTGTTTTTGTTTTCTACAACTGATAGATGATGTGTTGTATGATTTATCTAGCATATAGCCTAAATACCTAACAGCTGTAGTCTATTTCCATTGTTTCCAGTCAATATGTCAGAGGAACTTTTCATTCTCTGGCCTTTCACCTGCCAAAAAATTATATTACTGGCTGTCGCTTCCAGTTCAAACCATCTCCTTAGAATGACGAGTGAACAAAACCTCTTTATCCTCTTTCTGTGCCCCCCCCCCCAGGTCCTGAGCGATGAGGTGAAGAGGAAGCAGTATGATACATATGGCTCTACAGGGTTTGACGCTGGCCAGGCCGGTGGAGGGCAGCAGTACTGGAGCGGACAGACCAGCAACGTGGACCCAGAGGAGCTCTTCCGCAAGATCTTCGGGGAATTCTCCGGAGCCCGTGGCTTTGGAGACTTCAGCGCCATATTTGATCAGCCGCAGGAGGTTAGTGGGATATGTCAGTGAATTGCCTGCTATAGACTTGGAGGTGCCTTTGAGAATGAATAAGGTTTGCTATTGAAAAGCTCATCTGGTCTTGTTTACATAAATAATATAACAAATGTAATGGAGTCCACCATGACGCCTTTGGTCATTTCCATTGGTGTTTTTTCATCAGACTTAAGTATTTAACCTCTGTCTCCCTCTTTCGGCACAGTACATCATGGAGCTGACATTCACTCAGGCAGCAAAGGGAGTCAACAAAGAGATGTCCCTTAATCTAGAGGCAAGCTGCCAGCGCTGTGACGGCAAGGGCTACGAGCCCGGCACCAAGGTCCAGCACTGCCACTACTGCAATGGCTCAGGCATGGTGAGACTCCTCGTACACCCTGCTTTTCTTCCTTAAAATGCCAAAGGTGTATATGTTTTTTGTTTGGTATTGCTAAATACACGTCTCTGTTTCGTCTGTAGGAGACGGTGAATACAGGCCCATTTGTGATGCGCTCCACATGTCGTCGCTGTGGTGGCAAAGGTACCGTCATCTCCACCCCCTGTCACACCTGCCATGGGTCGGGACAGACCAAGCAGAGGAAGACTGTGATGGTGCCGGTGCCTGCCGGTCAGTCGCACTTAACTGTCTGTTTCACTCACAAATGTTTACGTGAATACGTACAGTTTTGTCATGGTTACTGAAATACAGTTCATTGTAATGTAGATTGTGCACATCAGCTCACTGTGGTTTGTCCGTGTTGTAGGAGTGGAGGACGGTCAGACGGTCAGAATGCCTGTTGGCAAGAAAGAGGTCTTCATCACGTTCCGGGTGAGTGTCAGCGTCGCCTCCAAGCGTTGCTGCTGAGCTCACAGTAAACCCAAGCTGGACTGAAATAAGCTTTGCAGGAACCTCCACAGACTTTATAATGGGATTGCCTTGTGTGGGTGTGTGAATAAGTGAGAGGCATTGAGCTGTCTGAGCTCTTTGCATTTGGAGTAACGCAGTTCAGCAGTTTGTTGCATGAAGGAAAAGACAAGCTGCAGTGTTTTGCTGTTGTCAGTATGTTTTTATTTCTACCTTCTGTGATTTGTGACTGGTTGTGGTATGTTCTGGTTTGGTCTCCAGGTCCAGAAAAGTCCCGTGTTCAGGAGGGACGGTGCAGACGTTCACTCCGACCTGTTAATCTCTGTGGCCCAGGCCATCCTGGGAGGCACGGCCAAAGCGCAGGGCCTCTACGAAACACTCAACTTATCAGTAAGTAGACACACATTCAAAATACAATATTTGTTATTGGTGCCGATTTCTCAGGAACTAAGCCACTGATGAGGAAACGTTTCAAATACGCACACACATAATACAATAAGAAATGGACAGTATTGTAACTGATTGGTGTTTTTGGCCCAGATCCCTGCAGGCATCCAGACAGACCAGAGGATCCGTCTGTCTGGGAAGGGAATCGCTCGCGTCAGCGGCTACGGCTTTGGAGACCACTACGTCCACGTCAGAATCAAAGTGCCCAAGTAAGACACCTCAGACAAACACAGTCCTCCTGAACCACCTGTTTTTAATGTGTACTTTTAGGTTTTAATAATCTTAACTTGTATAGCAGTTTTCAAAACAGTTACAAAATGCGTGATAAACTGTGACCAGATTAGTGCAAGTTACTTTATTGAGGCAGTTGTGACAAGTGGTAGTCTAAAGTAGACCTGTACGTGTTAAAATTGTGCAGTCACTAATAAGGATGTTCATGAATAGACTTAATCAGTGATCTGTTATTTAGGCCTATTCTTGACTTTGTGCAACATCAATCAGTGTCATCAAACTAAAAGATTAATTTTGGTGTAGGGCGTAACTTGTTTCTTAGTCTGTAATAGTGAGTTTTAAGGGGCGATTTAAAAGATGATTTAGCTGGCCTAAGCTCTTCACATAGGTCATTCAAAATCTATGAGCCCTGATGGTGAAGGCCTTAACACCTCTTGCTTTCAATCTCGACTTTGGAACAGCTAATGAGGACTTGCACAAGGAGCTGAGATCTGGCTCATAGGGGGTTAAGAAGTCTACGATGTAGCCCATATGTGCCTTTTTAAAAGTAATCAGCATATTCTTGAAATCAGTTCTGCAACTAATAGGTAACCAAAGCAACGACACTTAAGTTTTGGTGATACTGAGCTCATATTTTTTGCTCCAGTAAGAATCCTAGCTACTGCATTTTGAGACATGAGAGGGACTTTTAACTGATGCAGGAATACAAAGATTTGTAGTTTTCTAGAAGAAGAGGCACAAGAGATTTGATTTTGGAAATAATGTTCAAATGACAATTTGTTTTCTTGTGCAGGACACTGACAGACAGACAGAGATCTCTGCTGATGAGCTACGCTGAGGATGAGACGGAGGTAGAGGGGACAGTGAACGGCGTCACCGTCACCACCACAGGTAAGGTGACAAATACTTGCTGACTCAGAACCCTTCCCTATTTCCTCCTTCCCTTACCTACATGTCTCCTTATTCCTGTTTGTTTATAGAATCGATTTAACTGAGTTGGGGTGTTACTCATGCAGAGTCGTGTTTGGTATTTAGTCATGCACTGGGCTGATGCAGTGTTGGTCTCTGTCCAGGTGGGGGCAGCAGTGGTAAGCGGTCTGAGGCAGGGCAAAGCAGGCAGGAAAAGGAGAAGGAAGGAGACGTGAAACAGGAGGGGGGCTTCTTCTCCAAATTAAAAAAATTGTTTAGTTCCTCCTGACAGCCACAAACCAGGTAGGACTAGTGTTAATTTATCACAATTACTGAGTGTCTCCCACTTCACATTTCTATTCTTGATACACAGATGTGATGTATCATGTGACTCTTTATCCTCTGACAGTGTTTCATTAGCTGGTTTGTGGCTGTCTCATAAATATGGATGCACGCACACCTGTGTTCAGTTGAACGTGTAGCCGGTCAGGGATGATTTTGTCAACAACAGTTCTCTCACGACTCCCTGTCCTTATCTGATCCACAGCATTTCTATTCAGCTGTTCTGTAATGTTAGACTGCTCTGCAACATTTAAGTTTAACAGGTCTCTAATTCAATCATTTTCTTGTTCTTCTTCCTCTTCAAGGTAAAAGATCTACTGGGAACTGAGATGCTCCATCAGAGGGTCAGAGGGCAGAGGGAGGACACCCTAAAGAGAGGACAGCCACATGAGCACAGACAAAGAGAGCAGGAGACAGAGGGTTGAGGTGTATTGGAGTTGGCTGAGGCCTAGAAGGGTTCCGGACTGATCAATACAGACTTACCTACCCAGCCGTGCTGCAGATATTCACTAGCAGTGAATAACAGACTGAGGAGTCCTTGCCCTGTTCCTCTGCCTGAGTGAATCCACACAAGAGGATGTTCCACTTGCACCAATTCTTTGAATTGCCTGTCCATCAAACGCCCACCTTTGACATTTTGCAGCGAAGACTTGTCATTTATAAAATTAGTCTGTGCGTGTTGTGTTATTCTGCTGTCAATCAATGCCAAAAGCCCAACATGGTAGTGATAACAGAATCCATGTGCACAGAAATAAATTATTCCTTTGACAAAGACTACAGATACAGTCAAATGCTTTATTTTGAATGAAACAATCCTAACATAGAAATGTTATTGATCTGTTCTCTGTATGCTTCATTTTGACGTGTGTTTTCATGAATGCTTGAAGTTCTCCAATCTTACACTTTCAGTCCTAAAAGCTTGAACATTGTCAGACTATGAGTTTACCTTTTGAGTGTGAGTGTTGGAGAATGTAGAGCAGTGTCTTCAGTGGACAATGTGTCTCCTGTCACTGACCAAGGACTATAGTGTCAAGTTAAAGCTTGGCTCAGGCTTTCCTGTGCTGTGAAGTCGTGGGCCCGCTCTGCCCCTCTGTAACCCTTCTCACTTAGAGAGAGAAGTAACTCAGAGTCACAGACTTAACGTTAACCCTGTTCTGCATTATCATTACATTTGTACATAGACAGTTGTTGATCAGCAAATTGTATCAATGTGTCACGTAGAAGAGATATACTGTACATCTATAATAAAGCTATGGTCTGGAAAAAGACAATGTCTTAGATAAATGACTGAAGGAAATATCACTCATTCATCTGAATCTGTTTGGTGGCCAAAGCTGAAAGTTTTTACATATATGCATGTCAGGAATAGAAGAAACGATGAGCATTGTGTGAGAGAAAGTAAGGGTGTGTCTGAGTGATTGGGGTGGTGGTATTGCATGTGGTTGATGGACAAAGTATATCCTCTAGTGTTGAAATGATGTTACATAATGTTACACATATCACAGGAGGATTATGGGGGATGTCCATAGACTAATCTTTCTCAACAGGAATCAGTGTTGGGTACCTAGAGTCAAAAGATCAGCAACTGAAATTGAACTATAATTCATATATAAATTGCCTGCTGAGTCTGATGGAATGCATGCCGTGGTCATAGACTTTAGAATTCCATTGTCATAATGGACAGAACTCAGACACAAAGACCACATCTTCATCATGGGTCATTACTCACTCACAAGCCTGGAAGAAACAGCTTTCTTACAGACCTACTCTGACAAACCGTATCAATTTGATTCATCCAAAAAGTACATAATGGAGAGTGAACCTCAGCCAGGTGAGGCAGCTTTACTTGGAATTTGAAAATCTATTAGGCTAAAGCCATTTTGCTTAAAGAATAACAGAGAAAGCCAGTGTTGATTGATTGAAGTTTGTTGATTTACTGTTAATGTAGCTATATCCCAGAATATAAGATGATACTATATTTTTAATGACTGGGTTAGGGTTATGTTTTATTTTAGCCCACCTTTAGCTAAACTAAAAAACTAACTAAACTCAACTAAAAGTGTCTTGATGCCATGTTATTTCCCATTTCTTTCAGCGTGGATGCAAATAGTCACTTGCCTCAAAGCTCTTAAGGATGATAATGATGAATACCCTGCTTCCAAATTAACAAAACTACTTGGCAACAAGCAGTACTTTTATGCTCCAACTTCTAAAATCTCTGACGCTAACATCTCTGTTGACTCTGTCCTGCCTCCGCTGTCTAAACCTGGACTTGAGAGTCTCAACATGTGGGAGCCAATAGTCAATGTGAACTCCTCAGAATACAAACTTCTCTTGGCTAGAGAGAGTGGAGATCTTCCTCCCACAGAGCAAGACTCATCTCTCACGATGGACAAGACTTTAAGAAACACTGAATCATCCAGCCATCCAGCCCAGGATGTTGAGATTAGCATGAGACTGAAGCAAAATGTTGAGATCAACTGCATATCCAGGCTGCTTCTTCATGCCTTTGACCACGACCAGTGCATGTATCAGCGCAATGAGGAGGTATTTGGGAAGAAGCACTCTTACGCTCCCTTACCTGACATTTCTCAAGTTGGTGTTGACTGCTACTCACCCCACACACCTACTCTGGACCACTATAATGTATGGGAGCCGATGGTCTGTGCTGATTCTGATGTAATGCAGCTCCTCCAGCGTTTGGAGATGGAGGAAGAGAAACATGACCATGGGGAAATTAAGGAGGAAATGATCTGCTCTTCTGTGGAAATTAAGCCTGATGCTGAAGGCGCAGCCAGTGATCTGAACGAGCCTGCCAAACATGAGTGTGATGACAACCACTCTGATCCCTGCTGGGCTTGACAACAGTTTCACTGCACAGGAGGAGCTTTCCATCCCTTACCTTGACTCAAGTGTGCTGAACAAATGCACGGAAATCAAGGCACCAGCCATCCTTACAATGGAGATCAAGCCTCCAGCCTTCCAGGAGGCCAAAGCTGTAGTGGACAAGATCCCAACCGGTCTGCAGCTTGGGATCAATAATGTGACCAGCCTATACAAAGAGGATGAATGTTTTCTGCCCCAGGAGCTCAGTGCTCCAGCTAACTTTAAAAAGTCAGACCTGCAGGCGGTGGTTGTTCCAGCATCAGCACACACCTCTCCTCAAAAACACAGAAAGAGAGGAAGAGTTATGGCTGCTTCTCTTGGCTCTTCAAACGAGGGAACAACAAAAAGCCTGAAAATGTAAGTTTCTCTTTACTCGTTGCTTATTTTCCTTATTTTACTCAGACGTTACAGAATGCATCTCTTCATAGGCTGACCCTCTGAATACAAAAACAGAGAAGCTTCCTCTGCAGACCTCCAAAAAACAGGAGCAAAGCCACATCTAGGCACACCAGTGAAGAGAATGCCCTCTCACCTCCTGCCTGCATCTGGTTGTCTGCAACTAAACATCTTTTTTTGTTTTTAATAAATTCATTAGCATAGTATTCTTTAAGTATCTGTGCAAATTTCTTTGCTGCATGCTTCCAGATTATCAATGAGTTGACCCAAGTCTTAAATCATGAAATTAGATCACAGTATGACATTTTCTGACATCATAATACAAGGCCTGTGTTGTGATACAATCTGTAGAATGTATGCCTCACTTCCAAAAATAACTCAATGAAACAAATGTTCATATTTGCTTTATTGTTCACGCAAAATATAATACGGACAAAATTTGTTAGCGATTGGTAGAATAATCCTTCTTTCAAAGTTCACCAGAACTAAGCAGTTAACAAACTGCCAGGGCAATAATCTCAAGTAACACACACACACATACATAATTACTGTAATTATCCTTCTTGATCTGCACAATTACTGTCAACAAGGCTATTCATAAAAGCTGAATAAAACTAGAAATGTCATTTTAAAGTTAAATATACCTTTCTTAGTCAATGAGATTATCAAGGTGAGTAATATTAGTGATGTTGCTCTTACAAGTGTGTAAAATGTGTGGATGAATAAGCTGGAGTCTCTCTATTTGAACCATCTCTCTTACAGAGGGGTTGTACCAAGTTAAAATAATCACCTATTTTTGTGATTAAGAATACCAGTCTTAATGAAGTCTTTATTGCAGCATGAACATGCAAGAACAGGAAATTTTTTAATTTTTTTTATTTTATTACAGACAGCACAATATATTCCTGTGATTTTCACTCTCATACAATGAGGGTATTCTTGTCAGTCACTGCTAAAGCTTAGTCAAGTTAGATGCACAACGAGAACACAATTCAAAACCAACATGTATTAGCCAAGCATTCCACTCACTGACATGACTAGGCTTCAAACAGATCAATCTATGGCTGCAACTACATCCACTCCTGAGATTCAAGTAACCACCCCTTCACTATGTCCAAAAATACTGTGACATTTTGACACATCACACTGGCATATTAAAAAAAGGAAAAATAACCGTTCACATTGAGCTGCGATGGTATATTTGTCAGTTCCTGCATCGGTCCCCCTGATGCAATGCATTATATTGCCATCTAAATGCTAGAACCTGAGACCCTTCACATACATGACAACGCAACATCACTTTGGTGTCCATGTCTGTGACCAAACAGCCAAGCTACAACTCTGTTAGCCTAAACTATGCTAATGAAGGAATACGGCACATCCATTTGTGTGTGAGTGTTGTGCAAATACACAGACCACAGGAACCTGTTTGAAAAGTGATATCAGTAAGTGTCCTTTGGTACTCTGTATCCAACATCTCCAAGCAAAACTAAAGAAACAAACTGCTTGGCAGGATAATGGCAAAGTTGGGGGAATGTCATTACTGTGTCATGATCAATATTAACCATCAACTGCAATATAGTGCATTTACACTACAAAGACACAGCACAGAATTACCCTCCTTATCCATGTTGAAAAAGCAGAGAATGCACTATTGGGAAAAAATCGTCATAACATATGAACAAAGCAATAACAGTCACAATCTTAATGACGGTGCATATTGGCATATCCATCAGAGATGCATACATAACTATCAGTACCTTTCACAAATCCTACCTAGCCTGAAGTGGTTTATAATAAACCACTAAACTGAGCCTTCATGTCATCAGACAATTTCCTCCTAAAACAGCTTCAATTCACTATGTTGAGGACACCTTTGTCCCTATAGGCCGGTGTGACAGATATAACTGATAAATCAATTAGCTCTGTCTTTTATGGATAAGTTGTGCAATGCAATCAACAAGAGGCAGTTTTTTGGGACAGATTGTTGAGAAAACAAGATGCCCTATCACTAATACATTTGAACATGCACTAGTACTGATAGAATTGGCTCGTAGACGTCCATTGATCTAACTATAATAACTAAAAAGGTATCCATATGTGTATTCACTAGTATCTGAAAGCTGTTTATTGATCATACAGTGGTGAAACTGTAGGTATACTATCTTTTGAAATGTGCTTATGATTCCAACCACTCTCATACTACACAAGTAGACTACTGGACATATTTGAGGCCAAGTATGATTCATGACATGTGATGATGGAATTTTAACCAGTTAAATACAACATAATTGTCGTGCTGTGTTTTTGCAGGTTTTTGTAACTGCATTCAAGGTGTAGACGTAAAAAAAAAAAAAAAAATTTACAGATAGCAAGAACCGTTTGTAGTTTGCATTTAAAGGTAAACTGATCTGTTTTTCCATTGCATTATCTTTCCATTGGGTCAAACCTCACCTCTTCCGGGTCCAATTTACTTGGACTTCAGTACAGTACAGTAAAAACCCATAGGCTTCATTAAAAATCAAGAGTTTGAACACAGCAGTCTGCCCTGCAGAAAACCTACTGTGCTATCCTACTCATGCATAACATATGCATCGTATGCTTTTTATGTTTTTTAGAAAGCTTACCATTAATTAATATTGATAGATTCATCAACACTAATTAATGCGTCACCATATAGTCAATTATAGTTTATAAATGGGCTTTGGGAAAAAACCCTGAAAATTCTTTCTCTGCCAATCTGACACTCATTAAAATAAAGTAGGAGAAAATATCATCTCACATCAACAAATGGTTTCAAGTGAGATTTAAAACATTCCTCATCAATATCCCTCCAAACTATTCACACTCCTTGTGTGTGTTTCCAAGATGACGAAAGTAAAAATCAGCACAATACAGCAACAAAAGGTCTTGATATATGACCAACCACACTGGGAGAACACAGGGTGGAGGGATGGTACAAGGGAGGTAGAGAAATCAAAAGATTGGAGGAGAAATGGTAACAAGGCGTGGGGATGGATGGTCATATAGTTTCTTGGGTTTTTTCCAGTCTCCTTTCTGTCTTTCCCAGCAGCACAGTAATTGGCTGAGGGCTGGATCACATGAAATACCACGCAGCCAATCCAGCCAAAGCTGCAACCCAAGTAGCGAATAGGACCTGTCCTGTGGGGTGTCTGAGTACAGCCATGGCTAGCTGACAAGCATATGCTGTTCCGCCACTGGCCACTGTGACAGAGAGGGAGAACAAAAGCACAAAACAAGCTTCAGCACGATTTTCACAACAACATAATCAAAGACATGACTGATTTTAGTGTGGTACAGTGCCTGTGGAAAGAAGAATAAAAGCATACCCATTTGGGCGGCATAGTAGGGGCATTTGCTGATGTCTCCACCCGCTGCTCCATGGACAGGCATGCCAGCATCTAAAACATCTTCCTGGATGCTCTTACCGATCTCTTCCAACTCCTCAAACACCTGGCAGCACAAACATATGTACGGTGTTTCTCTAAAAAAGGCAGGCTTTACTGTTTATAGAGACAATCCCATGCAAAAATCACAGAAAGAAATTACATTTTCATTCAATCATTTCAAATTACTTATATACCATATACTGCAATTAAGAGAACAGAAAGTAAATGTGAAATTGACATTGTGACTTCAGGGAGATAGTTCACAATCTAATATGAAATCAATGAAATCTAATAGAAAATGGAAATAACGTAATTTTACCATGTTAACATTAGAGGGCTGCGGTGCCTTCAGTAATAAGCAGAAGGCCTACAATCTATTCTTAGCAGGAAACTTAATTTTCTTCAGGCACGATGTTCTCATCTCCTGAGGATTCAGTAATTGATCCAAGAATGAGCAGCATACCTCTACTGTGAGAGAAGTTAAAGCCCCCCCACCACCACCGCCACCACCACCACCACCACCACCAGGCAACAGGAACAGACCACCCACTAGTTTATCCAAACATTCCTCTCCCTTCCTCTTTCTCTACCTCTTCCACCTCCATTCCTTCTCCCTTGCCCCTCACCTCCATGTTGAACTGGAAGGCCTTGACAGCCTCGACCACTAGCTTCTGCTTCATCTCCGTGTCCAGCTCCAGCTCGTTCATCCGGCTGCGGTACAGCTGCTTGAATGCTTTGGCGCTATGGACGGCGTCAAACTGATAGAACTCCAGGCCCTCTCCTGTGGCGGGCAGCTTCAAGGCTCGCTGCGCCACCTTCCTCAGCACCTGGCCCCCGGACAGGTCCCCCATGTAGCGGGTGTAAGCGTGGGCCACCAGCAGCACGGGGTCCTCCTGCCCTACCTGGTGAATGCGGTCCACATACTGCTGGGTGGCTGGGGAGCAGCTGATCTGGCTCTGCCAGTCTGGGCCGTAAAAGTACTCGAGGTCACGGGCCAGAGCCTCATGGCGGTGCAGCTCAACAGGGAAATAAAGAGGGGCAAAGTGCGGGTGGTCCTTGTTTCTTTCAATCTCCTCCTCCATGGCTGTGTAGGTGTAGTAGAGCGCCACAGCACCAAGCTGGGAGAGCAGAGATGGAGAGAGCAAGAGAGAGAGACAGAGAAGTTGGCAAATATGAAACTCATCTTTTAAATCACTTCTCAAAGCACACTTGCTCAGGAAAGCCTTTTCATAATGTTCATTTTTACATCCTGTTTGATCCCTGTTGTAATGTTGCTTGTCTCCTTTCCAATTTATTTTCTCATTGTCTTTGTCTCCTTTGTGTATCCACTCTTTTACTGTATTTACTTACTTAACTTATTTTTATTGTAGGTACTTACTATCTCATTTGAGATTCCTTTTAGGCAGTCACTTGTGAGGCAATCAATAACATTTAAAGTGGGCTAAAATTATCATTACGGTAGTTACATTAGATTAAAAAAAAAATACTCCCCATTCTTCTTCAGACTGACCTTGAAGAGCTCTTTGCGGATGCGTCCCCTGAGGAAGTCCTTGACGAACTGGGTGTTCTCAGCCTTCTCATGAACCTCCTTGGTCCCTGCTGCCAGCAGCTCAGACAAGTCCTCAGGACTGGGGGGAAAAAGAGAAGAAGCTATAATGTGTGGTTTATATAACATGATTATTTTTTCCACAATGTGCCCTCTTTCAAGGACCATACTGACAGCATATTTGAGGGAGACTTACCTGAGGGTGTCCTCTTTCTCTTCATACACTGGCCCTGCTCCGTTGGACACATTCGTCTCCATCTTCTCTGCTGACATTGGTGATGTCTTCCTGTCAGCCGGATTGCTTTCACTGGACTCTAAAGACATCAAAACAGGTTTGATACCCCCACATTTATACTGACTCACAACTACAGGTGGATTCATGGAATAAAGCACAGGCACAACACATGGACAGGCTACTAAATGGTCCTGAAGGCAGTTATTCATCTTTTGCTAGCCTAAACATGCAGAGCTGGGTGCAATTAGAAAACTACATGTAAACCTAAAATCTGGCCATAACAGTGAAAAGCACATTTTGTACAATGTTTTCAGTTTTAATAAAGTATATTGTATTTATACAAATTGACACCATATGATTTATGATTTTCGAAAACATGACAGAGCACACGTGTTGTTGAATTCTGTTGTATTTCATCATTATGAGTATTGCTACGGTTTTGGCCACAGCACTATAGCAGTGTATAATAATAACTAGGTCAATGAATAGTAGAATAGTGTAGATTTAGTGTAGAATAGTTTCTCAGCCTTTGTTGGTGCTGTCTGAAACTGTTACTTGAGCTAAGATTACACAACTGTTTTTCAGAAAAAAACAATGTGAGTCTACGAGGTTCACTAGTGCTAGAGGTCTGTTTCATGTAACACTGTACAGTTGTTGTATACCAAGATAATAACAAGAGATAGGAGAGACACACTATACTACAGGTTACATCCAAGAACAAATCAGTATCGATAACAAAGGCCAAACACAATGACAGTCCATTGTCTGATACAGTCATTATGTCCATAATAATCAAATAACGGCTGATCAAATGTTTTCTTTAATTTGTCTGTATAATCATTCCACCACTGAAGAAAGCAGATAACACCAGAACCACAGTCCTGTGAAAAACCCCACCGTTTGTTAAGATAAATCAGCACATATTACCAGAAAAGATGGATAGATTGCTGTGCATACTCAATTATAGCAGACTAATAATCTATAAATCCTTACTAAAAGAGGTGTTGTGGTGCAGAGGTCCGGTCAGCAAACAGGAGAGCCGATATCACCCCACTCTCCTTCACAGTCGCTGTTGTCCCTGAGATGATGGCTGTCAAAGAAACGATGCCTTCTGCCAGTTCGTCCAGCTGCTTTATGCTTTTGACCTTATTTACTCTGCTAGGAAGATAAGGGAATGTGAGTGTGACTCTCTGGCGCAAGTTACCAAGTGACAGCTGACACAGCCAGGCAGGGACTGGCTTGGTTTACATAGTAAAAGCTGCTGTAAACAATAACCAAGCCTGAACTACATGGACAGAGCCAAACAAAGCAGGTCATACAACACAGCACAGGCCTTCTGGCGTTTACCAGCAGCAGTCGCGAGCTATTCGCAAACCCTAGATATATGTTGTTAGCTAGTTATAAATCTCATTTAGCACATGCAGTTTCAGTTCAGTTCCTCACTCTAATCTCAGTTCACAAGCTCACGTTATCTTTCAGAAAAGTTAAAAAAAAAAAAAAAATCTGTCACTGGTTGCATTTGATAAGGGCATCTAACTTGCTGAGCAGCATCACTTTGACAAAGGCTAACTTAACTAGATGACGTTGGCTAACGTTAATAGCTAGCTAGCCTTGCTATTTAACAAGCTAACAAACTCGCTTTTATGATTTGATTGCCGACTACGTTTCACGGAGTTGACACGTTCATTCACCATTCAGGTCTGGGTTAATATCACTGAATTAGAAACCTTAACAGGCTTTGCTATCGTCCTACATTGTACACAATAAAGCTTACCTCCTCACTGTGCGGAGCTGTCCAGCTAACTCAAAACAGGAAGTGCTCAGTAGCCAAGTTCAGATCATGTGACAGCGACGAATTCAGTTGCTACTCAGCATATAATAATAATAATAGAATATAATAATAATGATGATAATAATAATAATCGTCGTCGTCATCATCATCATGTGGCTTTTGCTAACTATGAATTTGTAGTTTTTGAGCCTTTGTTTTATTCTAACCTTTTTCACACCAGTTCCTATGAAGAGACAACCATTTCAAAAGCCTGAACTTGTGGCTCTACTATTGTGTGGCTACTACTCTTAACACTCTTAACACATTACACACATTGTTACATTTTTTTTAAGTAACCTTGATGTGTAGTTGCAGTGGGAATTAAGCTTCCACACAGGCTACATAGACTCGCACACATAACAGGGTAACTCTACTCCCTCAGGGTCACATTGTTCAAAGTGTCAGCGTTCACCATGTCCTTGGCTTCAGTCAGTTTAAAGAGTTGCTGGACCAGCACTCTGACCAGTCTGAAGAGATGACACACACGTCATACAGAATGAAACACACAAAAATGCATAGATGATGACACCGATGTTAGGAGTGATACACAAATAAATTGAAAGAGACATGGAGAAAATCATACAATCCAAACATGTCTATTGCAATAATAAGCCACACATACACATATATACATATATGTAGTACATGTCTAATGTTTCAGCTATACTGTTTCTGGAGCAGAAATTGAACCATCCTCTCTACATTTGGTGCTGCTGAGACTGGAATCACAATCTCTATCAATAGAATCCATGCTCTCTTGTAGCAGCATATGATCACAGAGATAGAAGTGAAGTGAAGTGTGTGTGCGTGTGTGTCCGTGTGTGTGCATGTGTGTGTGTGTGTGTGTGTGTGTCTGTGTGTCTGTGTGTGCCTGCATGCATACATGTTTAATCTTGAGCCACATGTATCTGGTCCATCACAAAAGCATGAAATGAGCATCATATCTATACTACAGACCTACTACAAACAACAAACGAAAATCATCAGCAGGACAAAAAGCCAAGTCAATTTGTGCTGCTCAGAAATTGGATCTCACTTAAATTGTGTCTCAGTAATTCATCAAAAAAATACAACATCCCAACCCCATATGTGTGCCTTATCAGGTCCCTGAAAGTACTTCCCAGGGCATCTGAACTGAGTCTTGCATTGCCTGCTGTGTGCTGGGATTGATTTTGTTGGCACCAGGCAGGAGTCCAGCTCCAAATAGGGTCTGGTACTCCTCTATGAGCTGATCTGCCACACTAGCTGTCTGTCTCTGGAGCTGCTGCACTGCCTGAATAAGCAACAACATTATCAATCACCAACAAATCAGCGCGCTAGAGCAAGAGAATAACCATAAGATGGCAGTCCTACCAAGCAAATACAGTGAATTTGTAGGTTGTAGTTTTACTTACTGTTTTGATGTGTATACACTTTTCATTTTTTTCATTTTTCAGTTTGTTTTAAGACTGAGTTTCCACAGTTTTCTTGTTTCCACAGTTTTATTTTTTTTAGTTTTAATTCCCTCTGAATGGGAATAATATAAAAAACAAGGTATTAATTTCTGGGCCCATTCTTTACAAAAGGATTTTTTTTTTCACAACTTTTTTTGGGCAAATATACTCTCTGTTGCGTTTTTTTGGAGACTGGATAAATCTTTTGCTTTTTTTTTATTGATCGCACCACAGTAAACTCAAGTAAATTGCAAACTTGGAAATTGGAAATGAAAGATCCATAATTGCTCTCAAGATGTGTATCATAATCTTTGTCATAAAACAAATTACTTTTTGGCAATGTCCTCTGCTGCTCTGTTAGGTACTAACTGCTTTCTAAATCTAAATGATTACAAAGTTCTCACACTTACAGAGCCACATCTGGCACATTGAAAGGAGAGATTAGGAAGCTACATAATGTTAACCAATGCTAGTTGTTATTAGATGTTATAAAACCAGCTCATCAGTCCTTCTTTGGTGATGTATTATAATAATGGGACACTTGATCAATCCCTGTATGAAATTCTCTTTTCGTATCTCTTTCGTAACCATGAAGAGTCTTACTGACAGCCTGAAAGGCGTTATACCAAAGCAAGCCTCAAATACTGAGGCACAAACTTGTTTCAGTTTGAATCATCAACAATCAACATAATGGTTCATTCCACTTGGACAGTGAAGCAAATTACTTGTTATCCTGTTTACTCTGTGGTAGGCTATTCTGCCAATTACAGATGATAATTTGACAATGATTTTACAGCTGTTTGTGCAGCCATATGAATCATGCACAATGCCCATGAATCATGTATGAGATGGTTGTTTGTGTCACCGTACAGATTTGTCCATGAGTGTGTATGTCCACTGGTGTGTGTGTAGTGTGTGTTTGCAAATCTACTTGTTTGTGCAGGTGTGTGGGTGTGTGTGTGAGTGTTTGACTGTGTCAGAGCCTGTTATTTGTCTGGCAGTCGGCTGCAGTGTCAGATGCTCTATTGGTGAGGCGGCTGAGAACCCCCCCCCCCCCACCTCCCTGTCCTGCTACCAAGCCACGGGGGGGCTGGTGGGGGGAAGACGAAATAACAAGATGATTCACTGCCATCAAATGGGGCCGGCAAGCTGTTGCTATTACAGTTAATTGCTTGGGGAAGTGCTTCAGTTCTGCGAATCAAGTTCAATAAGAGAGAAATCAGACTTTGATCTAAAAGCCCTGGTGGGGGAATGATTGGCAAACTCGCAGCCACCGGTTTCTGATGGATGCCATGTGAGGACCGTGCCACGCAACAAAAGGACAGACGTCAGCTCAACCCTCTGTCTGACAGCCACGCTCACTTGAAGCTGCCTTTAAGCCTCCTGTTAGTCTGTCATTCTGAGGGCTTGATTGGCTTTCAAATGCTAGATCTAATGCACACATATGAACACACTGCATGGGACATGCAGCAGGAGGTCCATGTTGCCACTGCAATCTTTAACATAACCCTCGGCAACTGCGGGAATCTGTTAGAGCAGTAGACCACATCATAGCAATCAGTAAAGCAGAATGAATATGGGGGCATGATGATGGAAATTGTAGAGGGAGACATAACAATTAACATCAAAACAGTGCAGCAGCCAAGAGATCCAAGACAGGAAGACAGAACAGGCACACATAATTTGAATTAAAACAAAATAGCATCATACTGCGTTAGTTCTGCACTCTGGAGTACGTAATATACAATGCAAATTATGTATTCATAAGCAAGTTACATTTTCCTGGGGCTTTATCAATTGTCTTATCAATTCTAATGGTCATCCCTTGTTTCCACTGTCACCTTCAGCAGGAGGCTCTAGGATGCTGAAAGTCACATCCAGATATGAATGTGGACGGCTTGGCAGAAAGAAGAGGCAAACTAAATGAACACAAACTATACGTACAGTACATCCACACCATACTCACCTGACTAATTATCATGACTGATCCTCACAAAGTCTGTCTTCTCACTGATACTCAAACACTGCAGGACAACACATCCTGTTTTGGTTTAAGGAACATGGTAAATTCAGAACAAACACTACAGTCTGATTAAGAAAACAACACCAGCTCCTGCTCCTGATTAGTCGTCCTACTTCATTGACGCTTTTGTGTGAACGCCTCCCAGATGAGCATGGAAATTAGATGTAATAGCACAGTGGACAACGAGCCGCACTGAGCTATTGAGTGGCATAGGAACTAATGTGAACGACATGTACTGGCCCAGGCCTAACTGCTGTGTATAGACTAATTGGCTTGGTTGGATAATTGACATGTTGTTCTTCTATGCAGCAGATCAACAACAGCTTGGCCAAGGACTGCAGTGATCATTTCTCTCCTTTGCCAGAATTTCAATCACTGTCACTTATTTAGAGACCAATTACATAAAGGAAAGACAAGGAATAACAACTTTAATAAATATTATCTGAATGATAACTATGCAATGCTCTTTAGAGTAATAATTTGCAAAAGGCAATACATATCTTACATATGACATGTTTACGAGCCATATCAAGTGTATGAGCAGGATCTGATTACTTGAAGCCGCAGATAGAATCCACATCTTGATCCCTGTATTCTCATTTGGCTTTTTGGTGATGGTTCAGTGCTAATGAATTCAACCTTAACGTGGTTTTGTAAGTTTTCTGGTTTGTTGGGAAAAGAATGATCAACCATTAATGTCAAACAAGCTCCCTGCCTAACTGCTGTTTGTCCTAACCCATGACCCTGCCTTGGTATGTGGCAATATCTTGTAACAATCCCCCAAAGCCTAGCACACTAATGGGGAGAAAAAAGTTACTTCCATCATGAATGGCAATGATATTTTTATTTTAATTTATCAATTAGTTTGTTTGTTGTGTTTTAGCTCCAGCATTGACACAACGTTACACTGCAGTGTAATTAAATATCAAACTAGTATGTACATAAATGGGCGAAAAAGCTCAACTTTTAGCAGCTGTAGCATGTTGAACTGTCTCAGAGATTGTGTGGCAGCGTCCAAGAAGCAGCGTCCCTGTTTCCATGGTAGCTGTTGTACCTCTCGCGAGAATAAGAGCTTAAGTTCTGAGAAGAAGCTGGACATTTTTTGGTTGTGCCAGGTTAAAACGAATAACGTTACTGTCTTTATTTGCGCAAAGCAGTGATGTCTGCGAAGATCGGAGAATGTTAACTGCTTTGCTGAGTATTCGCACATCGCTAAACAGTTGTTCAGATTTCAGTAACAGGACTCGCTGCCTCTAGCAAACTTGCTATCGTTGAAGATTGGAACTTCCGTATCCGTAACTTTCGCGGGTCAGCATGAAAAAGCCACATCGTCGCATTTATGGATGCTGAAGATGTCATCCGACGACGCCTTTCTGACCAATTTGGACGTTGAGTGAACTTACTTAACTTTCCAGTTTTGGTCAATAGTTTCTTGCGTGTTGTCACGGCAGAGCAACAAGTGCACGCACTGCCAACACCACGACTTCTGGACAGACAAGCATGTCACTGCTGACCGCGGTGGAGGAAGCTATCAAGTCATGCAAAGCTGAGCAAGCCAAGATTGATGTCAACATTCATCTGTACAGGGAGATCTTACAGACCCTGTAAGTAGACCTCAGTTCATGTTCTGTAGTTGCTCACAGTTTCACTCCTGTTGCCAGGGCCGCCTACTAAGGGGATTTAAACTCACTTTAGTCACAAGTCCAAAATAACTGTGGATGAAAGATGAAGGACTTTCAAATGTGTACCAAGAGTTGCAGTTGTGTATTGTAATGCATACGTGCATGTAAACTACCAAAATGACGAACTCATTTTCCTTTTTATACTTGATTTGATATCTACCAGACCTGGGTCACATGTGGATGTGCTGAAGGTTTAAGCAATCAACAAAAAGTGTATGTCATTTGAGTTTGTTTTTGTGATGACAACTTAAGTTGACACCATTTGAATGGTCCTGATGCAGTAAACAAAAGCAATTCACAAATACTGTTTGATTTGGGTCTGGTAAGCACAATTCAGATAGCATGTGTTGCAGATACAACTTGCATTACACATGCAAAGCCTGCATTGCATTTACAATTCATTCAATCAATACATTAATGTAATAAATCCTGCAGGGCAGAAACATGTTTTTGTGAACGGCTCTATGCTGTTTGTGAGTACTGGCTTTTTCTAGCGCATACAACTGGAATTTGTAAGTGGAAAATAACTCAGTAGCTGCTTGTTGATTCAAACTGGTATTGAAATCACAAGACAAAGCTCACTCTGAAGGGAGAAAGTTGTCCTTTATCTCACCTACTCTAAAACATCCATACGTAATACATTAAGAGGCAGGACAATTTATTTTGCGTAACTCAATGGGTGATTGCCATTATTGAATCCCACCAATCTCCTGAAACTCAAGACAAGGTTATTCAATGGTTATTAAATCCTTTATGCGGATCTGAGTGTGCGGTTATTCTTCTTTATCTACAATGGAACTTGCACCATGACCAGCAACTCAACATTGTGCCAAAGGATAAGCAGGCCAGAGATTGTAAGCTGTACTTAAATAAATGTCTCTTAAGTCTGGATCCAGAGACAAGGCAGAGACAGTGTCTGAGTCCCTGACAATGGCAGGAAGCTCATTCCAAAGGTGGGAGCTGTGCAGAAGGCTCTGCGCCCAGCTGTTTCCTTTTTAATACACACAGTGACAAGAAGGCCTGGATCCTGTGAATGGAGAGTTTGAGGAGGTTTATGGAGAGTGACTTCATCAGTCACCAAATCAAAACATGAGCCTGTTAATTGCATGTTGTTCATCATTTCAGTAAGTGTGCCTTTGCTGCAAAAGTTAAACCTAAAAGTTGTCCTGACTTGTGGTTGGTGTTAGGTCACTAGCTGTTGCTCTCATGTTTCACAACTGGCGCTGTGGCTTAGTTGGTTAAAGCGCCTGTCTAGTAAACAGGAGATCCTGGGTTCGAATCCCAGCAGTGCCTTTTTCAGTGCTCAGAGGTTTGTCTGCAGTTCATGTACTCTGGAGCTGTGGAACTGCATTGACTACTAATGAAGACTGGAGAAATGTTAAATGCAAGGCAATTTGTACATGTAACAGGGAAATGTACTGGAAGTCATTTCTCAGTACCTACCAAAATAATTGGAGTTTGATAAACAGAAAATACCTAAAATAACAAAAAAGTGCACATAAGTGTACATAAGTGCACATAAGCACTGAGATGTTTCCAGCTTCTGTACCTTTGTTTTAAATATTGGATATCTGCCCCATAGTAGTGTAACCCAGTGTCCTGTGCAAATAATATGTTTTGCTGTTCTAGATGTACTTAGGTTTGCTGTCTTCTTGGCTGGTTAGTGTGTGTTTATTACCTATAGTCACATGCAGTCTTTTCCCCCAGAACACCACAGACCAAGAATGTCTCCCAAGACTCTGAATTCACAGATGATGCTGCTACAGGTAATGATAAAATTTTGTTTATTTCAGCGTTATTGTCTAACGCCGGCAAGTAGAGACAAGAGACCAATCATGGATAATGCTGTAACTAAATTACATCCGCATGTTTGTATACTACTACAGACACAGACACAGATATTCCGCCAGGGGAGAAAGAGGAAATAGAATTACTGGAGCGAGCGCTGGAGAAAGCCCTTTGGATCCGCGCTGGAACAGGACCTCAAAAAAAAAACCCTGACAGAAATGGACAATCTGGACCCCACAAGGTACCGGGTGGTGCAGTTGTCAGACCCAAGGAGGTTACTCAGGCCTCTGCCGCCTCTAAAGGCAATCAGACAACCATCAGATCAACCTCCAAATCCACCAGTCTGGACAGAAAAGAGCCCAAGAAGCCTAGGATGCCAGTGTCAGGAGCTACAGCTGGCCACCATCCTAGACAGTACAAACCCGGAGTGAATAGCAACTCAATCCAGAAACGTCCGGTCTCATCAGCTGACGTGGTTCCTCTCCGGGCGGCTAGGAAAGCGCAGCAGGCCGTCTCAAGTTCTAGCTCTCCTGACCAGGGTCGGTTACACGCCTCAATCGCCCACTCTAAGTATGAGGCCGTTCGAGGCAGCCTGCAGAGTGACGGGGAACTTGGCAAAGCCACGGCTACCTCCATGCCTACTTCTAAGAACCCAGTGTCTGTTTCACACACAGAGGGGACTGGAACTCAGACTTCGCCTCAACAGAACGGGTATGATTTTACACAACTTCTCTGTGAAGATAACAAAGTCAATCAAAGTCGAAAAGTGTGACTAGCTGTTTTCTATGCTTTTGTAATAATTCTGTTTACCCTTGCTCCATGGCAGGATACCCTCTGAGCAGATAGCAAATTGGAAGTCTCTGAGGAGCAAGCAAAACAGGTGGCCAAAATCATTCTATAGTGTGTTGGGTTAGCCTTTTTTAAGAATTTGCAAGATTTTGTGAGAATATGACGCCTCATTCCCCAGGCATGTTATGGCGTTAAGTGTCTCCACGGTATCCTCAGGTTGTGGGACAAAGTGATCGCTGTACAAAGGAAGCCTGTGCCAGAGAGGAGTCACTTCATGGCGAGAATGAGAACTACGGTATGCTTCCTTTTGCTAGTGAATCAAAACACCCTACAAAGCCAGAGATATATTTTCCATGCTGTGTTATATTGACTTTGAAAATACAGTGTAGCAGTATAGATTTCCACATCTACCCTATACTTCTAACTAATTTCCATCACCCAGCTAGGAGAAAGTGGTACAGAATTTGATTAATACTCTTTCGGCCCTTTAAAGGATAGCCAGTTTGTCCTCCTTGACCCTGTCCCTCTGGCTACTTTAGTTCCCCAAGGATTGGCCTTGTGGCAGCCCAGATCAGACCAGAGTGCTGGTGGACAAGCTGACCCACCAGGGGCAAGACCTGACCCAGTACTACCAGACCAAGCAGCTTCTGGCCAAACAGGCCTCGACAGCAGGCACAGAACCGGGTACTAGCCTGAGCAGGGTCACGTCCACACACACACACACACACACACAATGGAAATAGGAAGGATGAGGAGAGACAAAGTGGGCAGATGACACAAGTGTGTGGGTTGAGGAAATGAGAATCTGGGAAGAGACTTTGCAGTTTATTGGCAGGAACTGTCTTTCTAAGAGCTTGTTAGACTGATACATGAGTGTTGAGTTATTCTTCAGCTCGGTGCTGCTCCTTCCCCTGAACTCATTAGCAGTTAAACTCATTTCGCTAGTCATTTGTCATCATTGGATTGAGATTTTTTTGTGTTGATAACAATTACAGTGACTACAAACATGAGCCTAATTAACAGCGCAATTAAACTAAGCATCCACACTCTCTTGTTTAATAATGTTTCCAATAAGTTTATAATTGTCATTGGAGACTGTATTATCCTTTATCAATGTGGCAACTGAAGACTTACCTGATGTATTTTTATGCAGGCGGTAAGGAAAACAAGTATGAATCTTACCCGACGCTTGAAAGCCTGGAGACGATGGCAGCAGAGCTCCAACAATTTGAAGACCAAGTAAAACGAGGTAGGAATCTCGGATCACACTACACAGACCAAAACTACCTTTTGAACCAAATGTCCCCCCCTGAATGATTTGAATGTCAACTTGAATTAGGTCATATAAGACTGTCATGAGCAGAAAAAAGTTGCCTTATATCATGCACTTACTGTATATCATGACTTTGCCAGGGAGAGACTTGTGTAATAAAGAGGACGTAGGTGGTGAATTTGTGACCCTGTGGTCGAATCTGGCCACCCAGCTGTGTTTGAATTATCATATCTAGGTATCAGGTTATCACTCACTCAGTACCTACAGTGTGTAACATGGTATAATTTCCATTGCCTCCAACGATACAATTAGAATGAAGCTGAATGCCCAGAGATTTTCCATTCTCAGCACTCAAATGACTATCATATGACAGAGAGGGATTTTTGATTATATTTACGAGTTATAGTTCCAGTGCCTTGTCAGTATGTGGCTTAAAGCCAGTGTGTGAGAGAAGAGGAGTTTCCAGAACTTTCTAACTCCCTGGGCAGTCCGCACGCTTCCATCTGGTGTTACAAAGTAACCTAATGCATTCCGTCTCACGTCTTTGATCCGTAGCCAGTGATAATTTTATTTGAGGATATCTCACTTTCTGGAGATGGTTATGGAATTTGAAAAATAAGACTGTAATGAATGTACCTTGGAGAGATCTGTTGTTTGTGAGTAAATCTCGGGGCGTGCTAATGAGCTAATTCAGCCTCTCCGTCTTGACGTATGGAAAATGAAAACAGAGCCGCGGTGAAACCTCAGTGCCAGATCAGTACTTTCCTTGGCCTCTGCAGATCCCCCTCCCTGTGACGGTGGGGTTTTAAAGCGGTCTATCCTGACGTGGCCAGGCGAGGGCCTAGCTATTTAAAGCTGAGGCAGCACAGCAGAAAAACGTTTTAGGGTACGGTTGCTCACGCTCACGCTCTAAAAATAACCTTATTTTCCGTCAGAGTGGGAAGCATGGGATCGATGGAGGCCAGAGGGAGGATGTCTCTGCCCCGTCGGGCCGAAGGGTGAGTGGGGAGATGGGACGGTTGCGCCCCTCCCCCCCACTGTGTCTTACACAACAGAGGCAGAGCTCCGAGAGCTGGAGAAGCTGAGGATGAGGGTGGCACTGCTACAACAGCAGATGTACCTACAACAGGTAAGGGTCCTGCTCTTCAAACGCCTGGAGAAAATATGACATAAGTACATCAGACACTTCTGTAAAGACCTGACTCTGCTAGTTAATTAGTAGGGATGGGACAATATATGGAAATTCAATATATCGCAATACAAAAATGTGACAGTACGTATTGTGGGGCAGAAAAATGAACCGCGATATTAGCTCCATTTTATTCTGCTGTAGTAATCACAAATGAGATGACTTGCCCATCGCAATTTCACAAGCTCTCCATTGAAATTATATTATTTACACTTTATAATGACATTTTTAAATTGTTGTTTACATTGTAGCAAGCCAATGCCATCGCTAGAAAGATTTGTGGCTCAGAAAAAAAACATAATTCTGCACAGTTATACTGTTGTTGTAATTTAAGTTTTATGTATTACATCATATTGTGGTTGTATTGAATCGTGAACCCCATATTGCGTGTTGAATCGTATTGTGAGATAAACAGATTGTCCGGTCCCTATTAATTAGGCAATCTGTGAGTTCTCGTGAATGGTAACGAATAAGAATCCATTTCAGTAGATTTCACGTGCTCTTTGTAATGTGCTGACAGTCTTTCCTTCCCTCTGGGACAGGCTCTGTCAGACACCCTGTCCCCTCAGCTCTCATCTGTGGTCCGTGGCCCCGGCTGTCCCAACCCTGCTGTGCTGAGAGACCTGTACTCTCTGCTGGGAGAAGGAGGAGAGCAGTTCCCTGTCATGGTCCTGGACACTGAACCTGACTGACTGCAGAGCATATTGTGTTGGTCCCTGAACCTATGAATCTAGGCTCTGTGTTTTAGTGTGCTGTGATTGTCAATCGGTATTTATTCAGTGACTTGTGCTGTGTAATAATTTGTTATCCTCCTGACTGGAAAAGCAAGTTAGAGAGAGAGATTGTTTTGCTATCTTCATCTTTCTTTAATACTGTTTCAGACTGTGAAGTGCCCATGTTCCAATTTATAAATGTTCACGTTATTTTATACAATTACACAGATATTACATGATATCAGCATATGACCAAATCGATTTTTACAGTCATTGCATGTTTTTGCAATTCCCTTTGGTCTTCTCTTTGATTAAATAATCCTCTTTGAACAACTTTTACTAAATGCTAGTGTCTTATTTTTCTGTGTGTTTTTCTTAAATGTTTAATTATTATGCTACTGAGTAATTATTTTAATACCTACAATGTAATGGAGAAACTTGCATGAGTCATTGACAGACCTTGCCAGCAGGTGGCACTCATCTCACAAAAGAAGTGGACACAGGCAGCTGAGTGATGTTCATCACCTTACTGGTTATTATTGTTAATGTCAAAATTAATAACAAAAAGTTTTCATCTAGATCAAGATTCAATCTGTGTGTGAGCAGGATACCTAGAACTACATAGGAAATATCACAAGGACCTTGTGTAATATTACTTGAAAGTAGTGGTTAGTCATCTGTGAGCTCTAAGCCTGCTGGTCTGCTGATGCTTGATGTGAGGGAATAATGGTTTTTGCACTGTAAACACAGCAAGGGTGCCATGACTTCAAATAAGTAAATCGGAGAGAGTAGTGTGAGTAATCACTAGTGTATGTCTCACCTGCTCAATCAACACTCCTCCCCTCCACAAACATATTGAACTTTATTGAAGGATAAACCCCTTGAGATGAATCATCTCGTTTTCAAGGGGGTCCTTAAAACACAAATACATCTACAATGCAACAAACGAAAAGACGAACAAATACAAAGGCTCCCTCGCCCTCGCCACCCCCAACCCACCCACACCCCACGCACCCTGTGCAAGGATGTATGCTGTACCAAAAAAAACAGATAATGGGCTAAATAACAATAAGGACACATGTTATGAGGCTCATTGGAAACACCCCATGGAGTTTGCATGTTCTCCCCATGTTTCCTCTGGGTGCTCCGGCTTCACATGTGAATGTGAGTGATTGTCTCTGTTATCCTGGTGATGGACTGGCAACCTGTCCAGGGAGTTTCTCTGCCTTCTGCCCAATGTATTCTGGGATAGGCTCCAGCCCCCCATGACCCTGAATAGGAATAAGCAGGAAGAGAGAATGAATGAAAAACAGAAACACTCTATCATCTTTGTAACATGGATGAATGTTTTCTGCATGCTAAGTGGCAGGCTCACTAGCTCATTGGCAGGCTTACCACATGCTAATTTTTCAAATCTAAATATTAATGTGTAGTTGAGATTAAACCAATTCAACCCCTCTCACATAGAGATCATGAATGTTGACTACACCATTCATAGTGTAGTGTTTTAATTTCCTGCTGACCGGTTTGTGTCTGGCATAGAGTAGAGATACAATATGTGGGGGCCACATACTGCATCTCAGATTTGAGAAAATGGGTATTTATGGTTCTGCCCGACACAAATGTGATGTGAGAGATGTGAGGGAGTATGTGAGAAGAAGGGGGGCTCAGAGAGGCCTAAAAGGCCCACAGATGACGTGTAGATGGCACGGGCTGCGCCAGACTGGGCAACAGGTGGCGCTGGGTTCACACAGCAGGCCGTGGGTGTTTGCACCCTGCTGCACCAACGCACAAACACACAGACACGCACACACCCAAAGGCGGCTGAGTCACAAAGACAATGCATCCCGGTCCAGCTTCTCCGCAGGCTGTCAACTGGAAATGGCAGGTTCCCCTGAAGAGAGAGGGGAAGAAAGAGGACAAAGGAGAGGGAGAGGGTTAGTTCAGCTTTGCAAGCCTTGCCAGTTATCAAGATTGTATGTTCCCTGTGTCTAAAGCCATGCTTTCATGTCCAACAGGAGCCTTATGACTCAAGAAACTATTCCTGGCTCCAACGAGAAGTGCACTGAAGCACGTTCTCAAGGCCTCCTCTGTGTATCAGGGCCAGAAATCGTTCCACACTATTATGGATTCCAGTTACATCCAGTCTGTATGGGATCTCCACAGTGCTGCAGGCTCCTGGTCCGCCCAGAGAGTCTTAGAGCAGAGCGTGTGAAGGGAGTAGAGGCGGAGGCAGGAAAGCATCCCCGAGATCACGTCAACACAGCACACAGGTCCCAGTGGGAGTGGTGCCTACGCAACTCGGCCTTCCTGTGACCCGGTTGCATCAGCTGCTGCTGCTGCCTGGCCCTGGCTGTCACCATCAACGCTCACCCACTCCCGCCAGCATGGCCCGGCCCGGCCCAGGTTACGCCTGTCCCATGCCTTTGTCCCATTTTTCTCACGCCTTTTTTGTCACATAATGAAGATTGACGGCATTTTTATTTTCCATGGAAGGGGCTTCATTTTCTCTCCCATGTCAGCACTACGTATGTCACACACACACACACACACACACAGAGGGACAGAATCGAATAGCCTTCACAACAGCCTACGCATTCCTTCCCACTTGTTCACTTTTTGTCATTTGCTTTCTCACTCATTTTCTTCCCTTTTCACCCTTCGTCCACTGAGATAAGGAGAGTCCAAGCGCAGTTCCACAGAAACCGAGCAGCGCTACCAGGAATCCACTTCTCCTTCACATGCCTGCTACTCATTGAACATGTCTTTTCTCCTGCACTCTGTGCCTCCACTATTTGTCTGCCACCCCCTCATTGTCTCTCTCTCACACACACACACACACACACACATTCCACCTCTTCTCCTGCTCCTCTGTTGCTCCTCTACAGCTCTGTTGCCAATGAGCTACAGCAGAGACCGTTGGGTCAGTGTGATCATCACTTAGCCCGCATTAGTGTTTATTATTTGATTTCCCCCTCTCCAATTCACCCGGTCTTGGCCAGCTCCCTCCGTCAAGCAGCATATTTC
This sequence comes from Centroberyx affinis, assembly GCF_046629955.1. Taxonomy (NCBI): domain Eukaryota; kingdom Metazoa; phylum Chordata; class Actinopteri; order Beryciformes; family Berycidae; genus Centroberyx; species Centroberyx affinis. Next base: position 118,839 of record NW_027279031.1, on the reverse strand, counting down.
TGTCAAGGAGATACACAGTATCTTAACTAAGGTGCAGGTATCTTGTGTGGCTGGAGGCACGTCTGGTAATTACATGAAAATATCAGATATAAGAATCTGTGCCTTGTGGTTATTGAACAGCAAGAATCCTTTGATCTAATGATGAGGAGAAAATTGTTATTTTGATTTCAGTTTTCAAGCCCTCCACCTCTGCTCTTTTGTTGGAGCCCATGATGTCTTGGACTATATGGTTCAAATCTGTACAAAACTTTTAGATATGAAATTTTTAGATACATGAAAAGGTCAACTTCATTTTAGTGACACTGCTTTCCTGCATATCAGACCTGTATTATCACATCACACATATACATCCTTTTATGTGCTTTAATGTTTCAATTATAGGTAGTTGAAGGCACGCTCATTCAGTGTCAAATTGCCATAATTAATATTTAGTTCACAGTTCATTTTCAAAAGGCCAGGAAAGAGAAAAGCTGACATGTTTCCATAGTAGAAGCAGGAATACCTGAGGATAAAAATGCAGACAATCAGCTGTGTGTGTGTACACAGCTGATATATGCTTCCTTAACTGGGCTTTGGAGATGTGGAGGAGTTAGATTTGCAAGCTTAGGAAGGGAAAGCTGTCTGGATTGATTTGATTCTTATGGAGGAAAAGGGCTCCTGAGCAAAGCATACTGGGGATTAACTACTACTAGGTTGCCTTCCATTCAGCAAGGGCTGGCACCAACTGTGTGTGTGGGTAGGGAACGAGTGGGTGCTGCCATTTTTTATTTTTTTTTATGTGTGCATTTCTGTCAAGTGTGTGCATGCTCATTGGTGTATTTACACAATCCTTATAGAGGTATGTTTGATGTTTTTCCACCCATGTCAGTGTCTTGAGGTGTCTGCATGCACATAAATGGAGGAGTGTGTGGGTGTGTATAGGCGGTTCTTATCTGTGTGTGGATGCATATATGAGAGATGCGGTGGGGTGCAATGGCAGTGTTACTATTGTATAATTGCCATGTGGATGTGACACATCTTTGCCGATGCGGTGAGGAGTCAGATGCCCCCTCCCCCCACCAAGTAGATGGAAAAAAGTAGCGTTCAGGTCCGGGGTTAGGGATTCCCCTCTCTCCTCTGATTTCTTTTGAATCAGCATACACAACTGTGATCTTATTCTGTTAATACCAGTCAGCAATAGGCTTCTATATTCCCTTATATTCCCTAAGGGATTCTTCTGTACTGCAGGAAAACAAAAAACAGAAAAAAAAGACTGAGAATGAGGGGGAATGATGGGGAGAGGGAGGAAAATAGGGAGCAGTTCTTCCCCTCCCCCTTCCTGTTCTTCCTCAACCCCCTGTTATCCTTGCTTCACTGTTTGACGTCACACAAGGGAGAACCAATTGGAGGGCTTGGACTTGCCCTTTTTTTCCTTCTCTAGCTCCTCCCCTGCCTTTGGCCCCTTATATATCCCCCCTCGCTACCTTCAGCAGAGTGTACAATGTGCTGCCAGAGAGCCAGCAGGCAGTGTACAGAGAGACAGCCAGAGAGGGAGGGAGAGAAGGGGAAAGTGTGAGTGGATTTCTGCGCTGACTTAAAAGCCTTCATCTGACACAGCTCCAGCCATTCCTCCTCCAGTCTCTTCTCCGGTCTCACACAGACCTTCTCCTCTCTCTCTCTCTCTCTCTCTCTCTCTTTTTTTTCTGCCTTTCTCTGTCTCTCTTTCTGTCTCTCCAGGCCAGAGCTGACAACGGAGGAGATCCAGGAGGCCGACACTGCAGCCTGGTTTCAGGACCCGCCAGCCCACAGCACCGGGATGGGCTGTACCACGGGTCACCTGGCCTGCCAACCGCAGCCCCAGGCCACCTCGGGGCAGGAGGGACAGTCCCTCGAGGCGGGTGGCGCCAAGGTCCCAGAGGTGCTCTCCTCCCTGGAGCGTCTGTCCCAGGCCACCGGAGGCATGGAGAAGTCTTGGTACCGCTGCATCTTCCCCTTCGGAATCATCTCTCTGGTGATCGGCGTGGCGGGAACTGGGGTGACCTACACCTATAACGACCTGCCTCAGACCAAAGTGGTGTCAGTGGTGCTGCTCATCGTGGGTCTGATGCTGCTGCTGATGGCCACCGCCTGCTGGACCGTCCACAAGAAGAAGAGAAGGAAAAAGAAAGAGGGAGGCTCCTTTACCTCTGAGCAGTGCCCCCTGTGAAGCATTATGGGGAAACAATATAGGGACAAGAGAGAGGAGAGAGACGCCCAGGGCCGGGAGCTCAAGGGTGGGCTAGAGAAGCCGCCACTCCACCCCCCCAGCCCCAAATCCCTTCTAGTCTTTATCACAGAGTTTGGCTCAACTCATACTGGACAGAACATGGGCCCAGAGATCATGGACAGACAGACAGACAGAGACAGACAAAGGACAGATAGACAGGACACTGAGGATCTGTGGGGCCTGTAGGGTTTGGAGCATTTTGGATTGGCACGAGGAGGGATCACCACCATCTCACACGCTCCTTTATCATCAGACAGCAGGTGTCCAGTGTCAAAACAACCTCTGAGGAGACACACACACACACAAATATGCACCGTGCACACATTTACACACACATGCACGCACGGATGCACAGTCCTCACAGCCCTCACACACACATATGCACTAGCAGTCACAGCGGGAGCCCGCGCACACACTTAACATGCTATGCAGAGCTGCTGCCGGAGTCAGTGCTGGCGTCACTAGGCACGTCAGTCACGGCATTCCTCCTGCCAGGACAGGTGACTCTCCAAGAGGCCAGAAGTGGGCCAAAGACGGCAACCTGACACCCAGCCGAAAGAGGAGTGCACCCGCGTCAGCGGCCCGCGTCATTCGCTCGTCCTGTGACACCGCAGCAATGTGTTGGGGCTTTTTTTACGCAATGGGAGAGTGGAACTTGAGTCCAGCAGGATCTTACTGGCAGCTGTGTGGACGAGGAGCTGGAGAGGGCAGAGGATCTGCTGGGGAAGTGGAGGGTGTTTGTGTATGTGTGTGTGTGTGTTCACATAAAGATTCTGGTGAACTGAAAGATTATCAGATCTTTGGAGGAGTCACACACAGGGTCGCATTCATGTCACTGTATGAGGCCTCACGACCAAGCGAGAGAAATTTCCAGTGAAGCAACTCAGAGAGGAAACATACTCTGAAAGGCCTTTTTGTTGCTTCAGCTTCACATTAAAAAAGAGAGGGCTGCTGACTCTCTGACTGCCTTACTGATTGCCCTCCTGACTATGTGTGAGCATTTTCGCCCAGCCTACTGTCTACGTGGGGTGCCTCACCTCCACGCAGGGCAGGCCAGGATTACTGAAGGACACTGCCTGAGGGGACATGCCACTGCGGGGACACTTTGACTGACCCTGCTCCCCTAGAGCCCCTCCCGTTTGGTGCCTTGAGCAAGCACTCATGGAAAAAGGCTCTGTCGCATTCCCCCGTTTCCATCTGAACTCCTGAGAATTTCCCCCCTCGCTCCCTCTCTCTTTGCCCCAACAGGACCTTCCCCCAAGCTCTCCATCCCGCTCACCCCCCACTTTCTCATCGGATCTCACTGTCAGCCCCATCATGATAGCCCAGGAGCAAGTGTGTACAGCAACGTGACACACACACACATTACGACACACACACACACTTACCATTGAGCCCCACAGGACACAGGCCATTTCTCGTTATATCTCTATGTGCCATAGAATGTGGATTATTTTCTCTCTGACAGGGGAAAAACTTTGACTGAGAGTGAATGGCAACTGCCTTTGTCAGTGTGACGTTAGGGTACTATTCTCCAGTGAATACTGACGAATGTTTGTATTCTAAGGGACTTTGTTCTGGGGATTCCCTCTCCTACGCCACTGCGCTTTTTCCTTGCAGAGAGAATGGATGAATGTAGCTGTGCTCAGCTCCACATCTGTGAATAGGTGCTTGCTGTTTGTGTGTGGTCTCACAGGATGAGACCACACAATAGCGTTTTATTCTTGTCTTAAACATTCTTCATTCTGTCGCTGAATGTAAAGAGGGATGGAAAAGAGAAAACAAGGAGGGAGAAAGTGCAATGTACAGAATGTATAGTAAACAGCACGGGCAATAGGAAGGAATCTAGCCTCTTTGTGTCTATGTGAAGGAGTGTGATGCTCACTGAGACTGATTTACCCTTGAGAATTGTCATTGATCACTGTTGTATTGATCCTGGTTACCAGATTAGTGACGCTCGCTGCTGTGTAAAATGTGTCTATGCATCCAGAGGTAGCAGTTAACACACAGTGCCAAAGACCTTCCAGAAGGCCAGTTCGCCAATAAACCCGGCTTGGCTTGCCTGCCTGCCTGCCTGCTTCAATAGTGTAGTAGACATGCAATGGATCTTACGCTTTGTTGCAACCGATTGTGTGTTTGGATGCCCTGATGTATGCTGTTTTTTCAGCCATCCTCTGTCATAGTTCATTCACTGCATGCAAGGGAGGGAAGAAAGGGAAAGAGCAGGCGGTTAGGGTGGAGAAGAGAAAGAGCCTGGGAAGTCATGCCTGTTGACTTCATATGGCAGTGGGGAGCCGTGGCTGTGGTTAGATTGGGATCAGCCATCCTGAGCAGAGCACTATTATTCTTAGGGGATATAATGCAGAGCAGTGAAAACGTCAACTGGAGACTGTGATTTGTGAACCTTGGGCCTTTTAGCTGGGCCAACGGCAGAAGCCAGGGCACTGGGCCACGATGGAGGAGCCTTGTGCCTTTACCTACTGACTGAAAACAGGACTAACACAGAATACTCAGCCTTCTTGTATCTGCACAGAGTGCAACAAACACCCCGCAAATAGCCACGTCAAATTGTGTTTTCTTTCGAGGTGAATATCAAAGGAAGTGTGGAGAATATTTATGAGCCTGCTTTTTTTAGCTCAGTGCAGTGGTATCCTCTGAACAGTCAGACAAGAGAGAAGCCCCAGTATTACATTACATTATGACGATGACAACGTAGCAGGCTGTCTCGCTTCTCTAGCCTGCACTGCAGCCCTGTCGGAGAACCTGTCTGTGTTCAGATCCATTAAGATTGCCTTAGATTGGCTTACATGAAAGGGGTTGTTCTACTCAGAGGATGACGTCAGGCAGTTGGGTGGGCTTCATGAAGCTTAACTCTAATGTGGCACACGCAGAATTCAACAACATTCAACAGTGTTAATGTTCGATTACTGCCAAGAGATCAATGTAATGGTTAAGGAGGTAGAAATAAAAGCTGTAGATAACGATAATCTCTTGTTGTCTGTTGATGTGCCTTTGTGAGAGCTCTAAGCATTCTGGCACAGAAATGGTGTTTTACTCCATAAAGATGTTTTGTGGCACGGCGGTAGAGAGAGTGAGGGAGAGAGAGTGGGAGATGTACAATTTCATTGAGAGAAGCAGACCGCAGGGAGCTAGCAACGTGCTGGGAATACGGATTTCGAGTCAGTTAGGCCGCTAATTTAACCACTCAAACACACAGTACAGATACACATACAGTACAAACAATACACACATACAGACACATACATCTACACAAGAAACATACACACACTTTTATTTTGGCCTGTACAACAATGCAGTTTTCACATGTATACATTCACTATGTATGTGTGTACAGCTTTGTGGTTGCATACACAGGCCAAATGCTCTTATGTAACCATGACGTATGCATAGTTGTACTTGCTACTTGTGAAATAGTGCCAAACTGTTGACGCATAGACTAACGTTGATGGCAGGTGGCCAAATATTGTTTTGTAGAGATGTGAAGTGATTTCCCTTCTGTCTTCTGCAAAAAAAAAAAAAGAAATGAAAAATGGGAAAACTACCTCTCTCTGCTGTGGTGAGGGTAATCCTTCTGTTACACAGTAGACAGCCATGCTGTCTGCCTATTCTACTCCGCTGATGCTGTTGGTTACTCCAGTGAGTGACTCAAAATATATGTTTGTTTGTCTGCCCTCTAATATTTGGTGCTGTATATACAACTATTTTATATTTCTACTGTATATTTTTACTCATATCTAAATGTATTTTAATTGTTATTTCAATTGTTGTATTAAAGAAATGTTATGTGAACACCTTTGTCTGTTGTGTTCTAGCAAAATAGTTAATATCTTGAGACGGAAACCTCTCAAGCATTTATTAGATGTTATTCTAGTACTATAACTAGTTTTCTTTGGGAAATTATGCAGTCCAGTCTGAAGAGAGGGGAGGGTAGAACTGTAAGCTTTATCCCTATAGATTCTGAAGAATCTCTGTCAACTGGGACTGAGCTAAAAATATAGGAGACAGATGGGGGTGACAGGGAGGGAGACAATGACCTGCCACACTGTTTTGACTCTGCATTGTTGAGAATGAGCAAGTGTGTACATGGGTTGACCGTCACATTATCAGTGAAGCATTTTACAAAGAATTTGGTGATATAATGAGACCGTCTCTGCTACCTCCATGCTTGGCATTCAGATGCTTGATGTAGACAGAGTGCCGCTTGCTAACCCGCCCCAGCTTAGATCACTTGTATGGCAAGCCTTGGGCATGTGGAATCCATTGGCTATTATGAAAAACAGATTCGATATCGACGCAGTAAAAGACACCCCCTACTGGTAAAATGATGAAATGAGAAAAACACATTGACAGTGACCGATCATAAGTCTTATACTATACATTTCACTACTGTAAAGGTCTGCACCAGTAAGAACAGCAGCACCGCTCAGCTCACCATGGTTTTATTCTACATTTGATGAGCATGAACGTCACTGTATCAAACGCTGGTGTTCGTGCTGGGAAACGGCTGTGGGTGTGGAGAGAATAGTGTTTCGGCCTGGATAAGGGCGGAGAGGTCAACGGGGGCAAAGTGCAGATGGAGGGAAGTGGTCAGTTGGATTGCTAGGGTCAGCACAGATTACAGGAAACCAGCTGGGAGCAACTCATCCGCCTCCCAATCTCCAGACTTGGCTTCAAACCTGAGCGCTTAGTGCTGTTTGCTTTTAATCATACTCAATTATTGAAGGCTGTTATCAGTTCCAAATTGTGCAACAGGCAGCACAATGTGACTCATGTCTAGCCATACTGAGGCCTGATTTCTCTGATCTCTTTTTGTTCAATAGTTATTAAACAGCACCAGTGCAAACCAAAGACAAACTTGAGTATCTGTCTGCTGTTTGTTTCACATTAGACCTTTTTAGCAGGATGGTGTTACATCTAAGTAGTTGCTGCTTCAGATATGACTACATCTGTTTAGGAGAGAGGTGTAAGACTAAATCAGATACGCCTGGCAAGACAGACAAATTCAATCAAAAGCAAAATCAAATTAAAATGTTGTGGTAACTGAATGCTGTAGACTGGTACCGCAGTGGAAACGAAATGTGATAAGGATTAGAAACTTCTGGATTTAATCAGTCAAATGCCTGAAAATACTGGAATAGCATAACATTGTCTGATTATTTTTGGACGGGCATCACACAAGTAAAGAGGAGACATTGCAAATTAGCCACAGGCGCAAAGAACTTGGCATGGCTTCTCCACCCTACTTCTGGTACAGCCCATCTCTTGGCCTCTGAACCTTCCCACCCTCCTCTCTTCCTCTCTCTTTCCCTGCCTCTCTCTGTCTCTTTCTATCTGTAATCTGTTTTAAGTCCTCTGCAAAAGCTTGTTTCGAATTGATCTTGTTTCTTTCTTTGATGAATACCTTGCTAAATAGACTAGGGCAGCTCTTATGAAGTAAATTGCTCAACTGTGATCTAAATTGCTCTTCTAGCAAATTTTTCTAAGCAACCTCAATTGCTTCCTTTCAGGGGTACACATTTTGTGTTCACATGATTAGACCCATGCATGTTTTCAGTTAAATTACCCTGAGAAATAATATATGTTTGGAGAAGCGAAAATTATAGACTTAGACTTAGCAGTCATTTGAGTGTATATATGGTTTTATTGCTGTAATTATTCTCAATTTAGGAGAAATGCACCAACTGATTGCTTGTCCCTTGCTATTATTGGTCACCTTGTGTTTCACTGAGACTGTGGCTGAGACCCGTAGGAGTTTCTATGGAAACAGTGAATGCACCCAATTGAGGATGTCACTCTGCCCTGTCTTAGGTCACTCAGCTACAAGATAATTGTGCTAGGCTACATCTCCACTCTGAAATGCGACGAGCACTTCATCCCTCAAACAACATTGAAAAGTGAAAAGTAAATAGTTCTCTTTATTCTCCATTTGACATGTGTAGCCTCCATACAGTATTTAGAAGGGTGACAGATATATTGATAGGAACTGATGGATTGAATTAATTAATAGGCTTGAGAGAAAATTTCATATTCATAAATCAGCATCCTATTCAACTGATGATTTGACTATTTGACTACTTGACTATTTCTCAATTGACTTGCCCTTATCAGAGGCATTTGACAAGTACATAGGTTATATACACAAGTACATAGGTTATATACACTTATATATACAATATTAGTTAGTTTTGAATTTACAGAAACTTTACCTTCAGTGAGGCAAGGCAGCCGTTGAACTCGATCTGTGTGGTGTTTGCACGAGGCTGCAGAGGTAATGTTGAATGCTACAGCGCTTGTCGGTGATGAGATTGGGGTCGGGTACGGAAAATGAATGGTGAACACAGCAATAGAGAGAGAGCCTGAAGTGTGCACTCTGCTCCTGTATGACCCTCAAGTGAGCAGTCATCAAAAGGACACTATTCTTGGAACATGGCTGCCTGTTTACTCACAGTGGGAAACAGACAGATCATCATGTCATGTCCCCAGAGGCAGCTGCATGTGAGGCTGAGCCAGTCTGCGGCTTTTGTTAATTACATGTTTGCTATGTCACACAAATGTTGATTAATGAATGCATTTAAAGAGTGTGTGTGTGTGTGTGTGTGTGTGTGTGTGTGTGTGCAGAAGAAAAAGCTGGACAAAAGAGTAAGAGAACTAACATTGTTCCTTACTGTGCTCAGTTACAAGCAACACATGAATGATAAGCTTGTTTTGCTCCACCAGCGTTCACATGTGTACTTTCTTTGTACTTAACCTTTGCTCACGTAAGCCGGTATACTTAGCTTCATTGATTATGCCTAATGAGTGTGGATTTCCCCTTGCTTCCACATCCTGTGCCTCAGTGATGGGAGTCTGCAAATGTTAATCTGTGCATTCAGCAGGATATTAGAATGCACTTCCTAGTCTTATCTTTATTACAGGGGTTAATTAACCAATACTGACCAACAAATATTTGCGCACTTTGTCTTCTACTAGGTCGATGCTTTCCTTGTAAATGCTACTAGAGGACGATAATGCTGTATTTTACATATGTATCTCAATTATCAAGCTTTTTCAGATTTTGGTGATGAAATGTTTGCATGCCGGTTGGGGTGGGGGTGATGGGGGGTCATTTGGTGACAAAGCAGTAGGCATTCAGTAAATCAGTTGTGAAAAACCACAATTGATTTACTGAATGGATCTTTGATGTAGCAGTTTCAATCACACATAATGTAATGAAATTAAAGCTAATCAGCCCAATGGATGAACTTTACAAGTGAGCAATACATGATTAAACAAAACCAATCACTACCAACAACTTCAAAATAACCATCAATCGAGTTGCTCTTTTATGTCCACACACTAAAAAAGTTTGCTTGAAAATACTAATTAATTACTAAGTGTGTCAGAGTCATTTTCCCTTCTTGCCCTCCCTCACCTTCATTTCAAGTCGTGTCAAGCTTTTGGAAAGCTATCTGTTACTATTACTAGCATGAAAATAATGACTCATCCAAGCTAAAATTGGCAAACATTCAATAGCACAAGATTCAGTACATTACGCCATATCAAACAAGGTTTCTATCTGTCTCAGTGTGCTTGATAGACACAAAACAGGACATCAATTTTATAACCCAAGCTGTGGTGGATGACAAGGACCCATCATGGGAGTGTCGTGGGACTTCCCTGGGTTTAGAAACACTTTTTGTCTGCTTGTTGTGGGAATTAATTGGTATTGAATTATTATAAAATAGTATAATATCATAATAGTATATAAATTATTATAAAATTCGTGTTTTATTGGATCCTAGGAACTGAAGATTGTCAGCGCAAGTTATGGTTCTTGTCCCTTTAAATAGAGTACCTTTAAACGGTAGTTTTTCTTCAACTACAGGTCCCATAATCCATAGCAACAAGGTGGCCCTGTACACGTTTTTTATAATCACGTCAACCAATGATATACCTTTGTTTGCGAGCGCGTACTTCGAAATGGCGCTACGTTGTCCAATCATCGTCCTTTATTTCAGAGTTTATAAAATCCAGCCAATAGGTACTGCTGGTCTTCATCTCGGCGAATCAAAAGGCTGCTACATGGTCGATGGGCGTACCCGCGTTTGACCAATAAGATTGAAGTTGATGTTTAAACGCTGGGCGCGGGCGGTGCCAGAGTAGCTTTGGGGAGGGTCTTCCTCGTAAGGATGCATGCTTGAATTTGAATTCATGCAAGAGCTAACAACTTCACATATTAGTTAAAAGTTACAGTACAAGTAAGGTAGTGAGCACTATTGTAAAAACGTTTGTTTCATCTTCTCGTGAAGACGTGTAAGTGTAAGAGTAATATATTCGTATCGGCATCTTTTAAACTGCTTTTCTGTTCAGTCAGACCAGTAGCAACAGGCATCACTGTTTGAGGAGAGATCACTCCACTTGCAATGAAAGCGGGCGGTAAGTAGCTAGTCAACTTTAACTATCGGTTATTGTCAGAATAATGTACAAATATCCCATATTAATACGCGACAATTGTCTCAACGTGTACGCTGTTTAATTCTTGAACCTTTGACGGAGTTAGCTTGCAGCGTTACCATTACTTAACTTCTAGCCAACATAAACGTTAGCCTGTTAGCCATAGGTCTTGCAAGTTCAAGTTGAAAATACCTTACTTGAAAATCGGCAACATTTGTGGAAAACATGTATCCTTTACGTTGCTGTTTACAAGTTGATAGTAATGGGTGCTGCAAAATCCAAATAGCTATAACATTTAACTATAAAAAAAATAGCTATAGTTGTATAGCCGCAGGAGGGAAATTTGGGCGCCCACTTCGTTTGACTTCTCCAAGTCAGATAGGAGACTTCACCGCGGTCTGGTGATGCTTACAACACTTTATTAACTATGATGTTCATATTTTTTTTTAAATACTTTAAAGTAATCGGTTTGCCACATAAATTTATAGCCCAAATTCAAACTGAATTTCAATAGACCGCCTGGAGATGAGGCAGTTTGAAAGTGGAGCCATAAACTTCATTCATAACTACCAGCTAACATACTAGCTGGATACTGATCTACTCTAAACTAACTGCAAATGTTTGTGAGACCTTCATGTGAGAATTACTGTCAGCCCAACACTAAGATGTGAAATGCTTTTGAGTTAACAGCTGTGGTGAGTGCAGTCCATTGGTGGTCTCTTGAATCAAAGATGGGGTTTATGTTAAATGCTAAGATGCTTAAATAATCTTTTTTGTTGTAACTGTCTAATTATCAATATCTTTTTCTTTCTGTAGTCCACTGCCGTTGTTCGAAATGCTACTCTGTTCCGGTGCGGAAGCGGGTCCGTAAGCGAACTCCAGCCCTAACCTTGCTGTCTCTTCCTGAGGAGGTTCTGCTGTGTGTGCTTCAGTGCCTCTCTGCTGAGGACCTGCTGGCTGTCAGAGCAGTGAGTAAACACACACACTGTAACACTCCGACACAACCTCTAGCATATACATGCAACGTCATCAGGGTTTGCTTTTGGCTCAGCATCTTGTAACCACCTGATTTGGTGGGTCAAGTGTCTCTTTTATAGAGGGACTAATTGGCTTGACTCCTGTTGCAGGTCCACTCCCAGCTGCGGGACATCATTGACAACCACTCCAGTGTTTGGGCCAGGGTCTGTTTCAGAGACACCTGGCCAGCCCCTAAGACGGTGTGGCTATTTGAAAGGTACACTCTCTTCCGTCAAATTTTTCGTCAAACACTCCCTTCCGTCAAACTATTATTTTCCTTCTGAATGGGTTTTTACATAAAATTTCTCTCTTTCTTCAGAGCTGCAGAAAAAGGGAATTTTGAAGCTGCTGTGAAACTAGGGATTGCTTATTTGTACAATGAAGGACGTAAGTTAAACTCTTCATAACTCTCTAATTCAACCATTAATTGTGAATGTTCTGAGTGATTACAGCTCTTTACCTGTGCCTTGTTCCACACACATTAGTCACTTCATCTCATGTCTTTCTCCTATTCCCTTTCTTAGCGCTGTTGAGTGACGAGGGACGGGCGGATGTGTGTGGTCGGAAGGCCTCCCGCTTCTTCAGCCTGGCAGAGAGCCTGCGTTCTCCAACGGCAGATCCCTTCATCTGGGTCTTCATCCGTCCCCCTTGGTCCCCCACTGGCAGCTGCTGTAAGGCCGTGGTGTTTGACCGTCTTAAGGCCGAGAGTGACAACAACGTGGTAAGTATTGCTAAGGCCAGTATACAGGACAGACAAGCATACACTTCTTCTGTTATCTCCTCCATCCAAACTTCAGCCGAACGATTCCTTAGAAACAAGAGCTATTACCTATAAGGGGTAGACATTGATAATGCTTCATGGTCTCTCTCTCCATTGCTACAAATGATTAAAATGAGTTTGAGGTCTGATGTGGATTGAGGATGAGAAGATGAATTCATACAAACGCCTTAGCCAAAATAAGCAGAAAGTTTGGCCCTAGCTTGCTTTCCTCACTCTGGCTATTGAAGACAAATGGAGGTCCCGTTTTGGCCCTGGGAGGTCCTTCGCAACACCACTTACTTTTGTCGTAGAGGCTGGGTTTAGAAGCCCTGTCCTTGTTGGCACGTTACACTTCTATTATCACAGCATCAAATAAAGCTTCTCCAAATAATTCAGAATTTCTTTTGTTGTTCACTGAAATTAAAACGAAAATTTACAGAATTCCATAGAAATGGAACAATGTTGGCGATAGTTGTCCATATTAAACAAGCAAAAGGACAGTAATATAATATCATGTATAGACTTTTCAGTTTTCATTAATTAATTAATTTTGTTCTTGTCTGTGTAGGACAGGAAGGGGGCCCTGCTGTACTGTTTGGCCAGAGTTTTGCAGCTCTTTGAGGTGAGTGTGAAAGTGAGGCTGGAGCCTCCGCCTGGGTGTGGTTTGCACAGTTTCAGCTGGCTTGTAATCAGAGCATGGGGCTTCATGCTGCTGTCACAGGGGGCTGTGTGACTAGTCCTGAGCACAGATGGGATAATTGTTGTTTTCTCCTCTTCATATAGCACAGCTGTTGACTTGCAATCCCTGTTGATTCTGCTTGCCCACAGCCCCACTGTTTTTAATGCTTTGTTATTTAGCAAAGTGGCAAATGATTTCACACACAGCCTAAATAGAACTTGGGTGTATTTTTTCAGGATCATTACACGCAAGCATTCATGCGTACCTTAGACAAAATGTTTAGCAGACCACTTTATTTGAGTGCTTTATTAGTGGTCTAGGAAAAGCAAGTTATTTCTATTCAGTTTGGTAAGTAAGACTGGCCAATCATGTCTGGAACCCTGTTTTATTTTTCCAGGAGGATGAAAGGCGCTCGGACGCCTTACCCATGCTGGAGGAGTCGTCGCAGGCTGGCTGCCTACAGAGCTCCTACCTGTTGTGGGAGCACAACCGTAAAGCTGCCGTGAGTCTGAATTTTTTTTCACTGGCAATATTCTATTCAAAGTTGCTCATTAGCAACACTGGACCTTATTGACTTACTGCACATTTCTGCATGTCAAGCACTGAAACGCATTCAGATTCAGGGCCAAAATTCTTTATATGTGAAACATGCATGGAAACTTATTTTCAAAATTCGGGACTCCTAAATTTGCAGCGGAACTGTTTTTCATTACATTTAGAAAAACTGTCTGTGGTTAGTATATTGCTTGATGCTGAGACTGTTGGCCAAATATGAAATGGTTAATTGGGTCTCTTGTGTTTCAGATGGCAGACCCAGGCAGGTACCTTCAGTGTGTACGAACCCTCAGGGACTATGCTGCCAAAGGATGCTGGGAGGCTCAGGTGTGTGTTTGCAAGACAGATGATTGCCTTATGCCATTATATCAAGTGTGTGTAGATTTGATGTGTTCTTGTACAATTTTAGTCTTTGTGTTTGCCTTTTTGTTAGTCTACAGATTTGCCCTCCTTCGGTCGTTCACCATAATGATATAAAAGGGAGGGGAGTGTTTGTCATTTGACAGCTTTTATGTATGCCTTGTTATCTGTCAAGTCTTTCATTTCTCCATTTTCATCTCCCGCTCCTCCATTTGTCCAACTTGGGGAGTTGTGCTCAGGAGGGCATGACAGTTGACATACCATTTTTTTTTTCTTTGATAGCCTTGTAAAGCTTTGCTGCACTGAATCATAAAAATATGACTCATCCAAATTACAAGCTCTTCCGAGAATCCCACTGTGTAATTACAATGACAGGCTCTCTGTCAAATCCAGTGCAGTAGTCAACTTTATGGTTGCTTTCAGTGTGACCCAGCACAACATGCCCTCAAACTGTGTTTTTTTTAATCTAACTTATTATCCTAACCATGTCTTTTTCCTTTCCCCAGCTATCCCTGGCCAAGGTGTGCAGCAGTGGGAATCCTCTGGGTTTGGAGGCGAAGGCCTGTGCTGACTTGGTGGCCCAGCTCTTCAGTTCCTCTCCCCCGACGCCACGCCACCGCGCTGAGGAGATCCTCAGACGGGGCATCAAGGACACCATGAGGTAGATGAATACAGAAAGTCTACCATACTGCTGCTGACATGACCTCAGTCTGTTGGTGAATAGTATCTCCAGACAGCTGAATGTTCCTGTAGGAATCATTGTGATGACTCATTGTGTTTTGATCATTAAATTTGAGCTTTTTCTAATTACATTACTAGAAGATAGATTTAACAGAACACCAGCTCAAGAGTGCCAGGCAAACCACAGTTACCTGCCGAATGAGGGGACACACTGTGCAACTTTTTAGGATGATGATTTGACCATCACTAATTTTCAAGATCAAACATGGTCCATGCTGGTTTAGCATGGTCCATGTGGACATTCAGTCACAGTGGACATTCAGCCTATATGATCTTGTAGTGTATGAGGGTTAAGGACTTTAATTTCTTGTCTCCCAAACCAGTCTGTCGACAAGGATCTAGACAAGTGTTCTGCAGTGTGAAGTGGTCAGTGACTTAAATCTGAACAGAAACTGGCAGTAGCCAATCAGACTCAAGTGCACAATAGGAAAACATACAACAGCAAATTGTCCCCCTTCCATGTTTGTTTTGGCAGCACAACAATTTGGATATTATGTCTTCATCTTGTCAAGTGTGCGCGCCTCTATGACACGAGAGGAAACAATGTGAGAATGGCAGTCATTAAGCGTGTGCTCTCCAGTCTTTTCACAATCTGTTGGGCCATTTAGTGTGGCCCCAATTTAGCTGGGACACTTAGACGCCAAAGTGTCCTGTTTGAATTTCATCTTGGTTTACTTCATTTTTCTGCCATGATCTTTCTCTCTCTTAGCCACATGATGTTCACTGTCCCTTCACCTTTCTTTCCATCTGTCTCCATCGCTCTCTCCCTCTCTCTAGATACATCCTGGTGGACTGGCTTGTGGAGGTGACCACCATGAAGGACTTCTCCAGCTTGACGCTGCATGTGACAGTGGGTTGTGTCGACCGCTACCTGGCCCTGCGCTCTGTCCCCAAGGCTCGCCTCCAGCTACTGGGCATCGCCTGCATGGTGGTTTGCACACGGTGAGAACACGCACATTCCTACCCCTCTGCTCTCTGACCTGTTCATATAATGGTTTCTAGTTTTGTAATAAAGGTTGTAATACAGTTGTGTCCTGATACAAGGGAAGCTGTAGGGAAAACTGGGAAAGTCCAGCACTTAAGGGATCTTGAGGCTTTTCATGATTTTCACCCTAGTTTTCTGATTAAAATCTTTATTTAATCTATACGTGGAAATTGACCGGCTGTTTCACAGCATAAAAATATGTAAAATATAAAATTCCCTCTGTATAAAATGCCAATATATGAATTTAAAGTATCCTTGTGTTTTCTTTTTGTTTATTTTTCACCCCCTTTTTCTTTTTCTTCTTTGTATGTACTCAATATCCTAAGCCTGATTATTTTACATTTAACTGGATATTGCTACTTTTATTTTTAGGACCTGATCACTCTGTTTTGTGTGCCCCTTGGAGGGAGGGACAGAAGGTGGGAGGGGGGTAGGGGGTGAAATGTAATGTAATCTGTACTATTTTGTATGCTCCTATGTCATTTACCCCCTAAAAGGGAAATTTAAAAATACACTGAATTACAAAAAAAATGAGAGGACTTGGAGTGGGGAGGGATGGCTGGGTGGTTTGGAGGAGAAAGTTTTTATTAAGTCGGTGTTTTGTTCTTTTCTTTCCAGCTACATCAGTAAAGAAATTCTGACCATACGTGAGGCTGTTTGGCTCACAGACAACACCTACAAATATGAGGACCTGGTCCGCATGATGGGGGAGGTTGTCTCTGTGCTGGGTGGAAAGATCAGGGTGAGTACATAAACAAACAAAAAAAAATTCCTGCATTTATTTATTTTTTCTTGCCTAAAAGATTTTTGGATGACTGTAATTGTACTGCAATAAGCTAGCTTCTTTGTGCACATTATGCATTTTGAAGAATCTGTAATTGTGACGTATGAGATGTTTTATGCTCTTCCTCTCAGAGCCCCACACTGCTGGACTATGGGGAGGTGCTGCTGTCCCTGCTGCCTCTGGAGAGGCGGACCACTCACCTGTTCAGCTACATCTGTGAGCTGTCCCTGCTCTACTCTGCCCTGGCCACGCCACCGCCTGCCAAACTGGCCTGCGCTGCACTACTTCTTACACGTACACTGCATCACTATGGTAATAAACACTCATTCACACACACACACACTTGTAATTTCAGGCATAAAGATGCAGTGTTTTGGCCTTTAAATACTGACACATGATGCAAATTATCTGTTCAAACGCATGGAATTTACATTTTTAGTCGTGGAGTGTCAAGTTCATGTGTACCTCGACTTCTGCCTGATGCTCACTCCGCTTGACTCCCTCCTCCTCTCCCCCTATCTCCTTCTCTGCAGCTCCCATCTGGCCCAGCCAATTGGCTGACTATACAGGCTTCTCCAAGCAAGAGCTCATCCCCTTAGCCGTGCTGCTCTATGTCAAGTGGTAAGCTTCTCACAGTGTTTGTCAGTCGTTTTGCCTGGATTGGTACCCAAGCAAACAATTTCTCTCATCCTCCTGCTCAGTCACCCAGTCAGTCGTATAACATTCAGATTTAGTCACTTCCTTCTTTGCAAGTTGTGAAGCCATCATCCATTCTGAGTTTAGCTCTAATTGGTTCCCTTGGTGACCTTGGAGGTGGGACGTTGTAACTGTGCTTGAAAGGCACGTCTCAGACTTTACACTTGCTTAGTCATCTACTAGTGACCTCAGAAATGTTTCTGTTCTGTGGTCCTAATAATGTGTGTTCAGTTAAAAATGAAATGAGGCTTTCTACATCAAAGAAAAGGTGCTTCTGACTATTGCATCTTCTTTTGTGGAGGTGCAGCTTATTTGGCAGCTGTCCTCCCGTAGCTCTGAATTTGATTAGCCAGCAAATGAAGTGGTTTCTGTTTGTCACATTTATTTTTCTCAGTTGGTTCCTCGTTGGCAGCAGCAGTTCCTACTAAGAAGCTTTAGCTCACATAGTTGCTTGATTACGAAAGGCTGAAGAGTATTTAGTACCTTTTCAAAAACAGACTCTAAACTAAAGCAAACTGTACTGATACTGTTCTAGTCAGCATTCTGCTTTGGTACTGTGCCATGGCATACACACACACACACACAAGGCAACTACCTCACTGTGTTTCCTTCTGGCACATTCACAGTCACTACAAAAATAGAAAAAAACAACAACTTGGAAACCTCTGGGATAACAAGAATTGATCGGTGACGTGTCTGGCTATTTTTACCATGCTCATATAATCCTATTGATTAGATATCAGATTGTTTATACAGCCAGGTGATCACAACGAAATATATGGCCATTGCGGCTGGCAACAGGCATACAGCAGACAGTTGTGGGGTTTTAGCAGCTTGGCAGAGTCATAAAAGACAGTGGGAGGCATTTGGGCTGTATGTGTGGGGGCGGATGGGGGAGTGTGTGCAGCCACGTGAATCAGCAACTGAGTCATAGAAACGTGCCGCAGGGTGAGTCACTTGGATAGGTGAGCATCGTATAGACAAGTCTAATCCCCAAATGGACAAGTAACAAGATTTGTCCCACAGATTGATTATAGAGATGCAGTGGATCAAACGTAGTCATTTTTCTTTTCTCTTTTTCCTCTGTCTCTCCCTCAGTTTCAGTCAAGATGTCCCCAAAGACTACAGGCACGTATCTCTCACTGGTGTTAAACAGCGCTTTGAGGACGAGGCCTACCAGCACATCAGCAAAGAAAAGGTACTTGCATACTTTTTGTAAATTGTAGGTGTATGATGTTTTTGGGAAAAGTCCTCTCTGTACTTGCCATTCAAAAACAAATTCTTGTATCGTGGTTCAGTATCTCTTGTGTTTGTTTCCTGAATCTAAATGGTCACTGATGTAATTTCATGGCCTGCACCAGGTGATGGACTTCAGAGAGCTGTGTCAGATCTTGGAGATCCCTGAGGTAGAGCCTCAGATGGAGCCTTCCAGCCCCACTGGCCAACCAGCAGACATCCACACCTTCCTCTCCTCCCCGTCCAGCAACAACAAAAGGTTAGCCAGCTGCCAACACACACAGTTTCCCCGTACAACACATACATCAGTGTTTGACTTAAAATCTTTGTATTTGGAGTGCCGGTGTAACTTGAAAATGGTACACAAAAATCAGCTCTAAGTCATAAGTCACATTTGCATAAGTCACTGGGCGACAGCAAAATGACCAGTGTCTTGCTGCTCATTTAGCGGCTCCTATGCTTGCTGGATCACCCTGTGCTGTGTGACAAACAGCCTTGTGAACCGTGTTGTCCAGAAGGTGTTTGTTTGTGCCATCTGTGAGATGGTCCAGTGACTCACTGTAACCCACTGCTTGTTGTCCCCCAAGGAGACGTGATGACAGCATGCAGGCCCACAGAGGCAGCTTTGTGGCCACGCCCACGGCTGAGCTGTCCACTCAGGAGGAGACGCTGCTGGGCGACATCCTGGACTGGAGCCTGGACACTTCCTGTTCTGGTTATGAGGGTGACCAGGAGGAGAGCGAGGCGGAGAGAGACGGAGAGAGTGAGTGCCGGGGAAGAGGAGAGAAAGGGGCTGGGTGGACGCATCAAATGTGGTTACTGGCAGAGTCTCAAAGACATTTATAGGGCATAAAGTAACCGCTGGCTATATAGAGGAGAACAATGCATGAGTCAGACTTCCAGTAGGATGTGATGGGACTAGATATGAGTCAGCAGTTGCAATGTCCAGCATTATATACTAATAGCTCACATTAAGGCATTCTTGCTAATCTAAGCTCCCTGTCGCAAAAAATGGATGGATGACTATAAATGTATTGATAGGGTTAGGCCTTGATCAGACGGGATGTGCTTTGAAGGCTTGAAAACGCGAGGCCACCGCTAGAGTGCAAAAGCAGCTTGCAAACCCCTTCAAACTCATTGGAAACAATTAGACAAAGATGCTTCCTGCTGCTAAAAGCATGTCCTGTCTGATCAAGGCTCAATAGTTTGTGTTTTGCCCAAAATTATTCAGTGTCATTAATCCTGATACCTCTTCTCTTTCAATAGGCTCCATCATGGCTGTCGAACTGCAGCTGCTGACGAATGCAGACAATACACTAGAGCACTGCCGAGCCCTGTCCAGTGATGAAGACAGCTTCTGTGAAGCGGAACGGGCAGAGGACAAGGATGGCCAGGGCCGGGATCCCTTCTCCTTCTCCGCCGACCTTCACAGCTCAGGATACTCCTCCGTCCAAAGTGCCAGCCCCTCGTCCACGTGCTCTTCCTCCTCCCTCATGCCTTGCACATTCAAGACCATTCCCCCTGCCTTGGGCACAGCGTCTGCCAACGCCCAGCCAGGCTTCCGCCTTTTGGTGCCCATGCAGAGGCCGAGGGGCTCCTCCAGCAAACAGGTGAAGAGGAAGAACACAGCAGCCCATAGCGGAGGGGAGATGGAGATGGAGAGAGAGGAGGAGGAAGATGATGAAGGAGAGGAGTATTCTGCCAATGTGGGGTTTCTAAGCCTATAAGCAGTGGTTGTTTGACTGGACTGACACGGATATGGCTATTCTCAGCACCACCCACTCAACTATTTTTCTCCAGCACTTTTCTTTTGTTCTCGATGCTGTTTCCTCGCTCCTGTCAGTCTGCACTGGTCCCTCAATTGCCAGAAGATCAAGAGACTTTGCGGTTTAAGACAAAAAAGGGAAAGGAAAATAAAAATGGTAACCAACAATCTTCTTTTACATGTTACATTTCATTTTTGTTTACAGCCATGGCAGAGTAAAAAATACCTCTTGTAAACCTAGACAGTACACCCATTGACTCACACTCAGCTCTGAAACCACTGGAACATGACTTGACTTTCCTCAGGACCCTGGTACAATGGTGGCCATGTTTTGTCTCACAGCCTTCGACAACAACCTATCTCAGATCTCATCAGATGGTTGCAAGCTCATTAAATGAAACCTCATGGACTTGTTTTGGAATAAAAAAGCATTCATTGTGAAAATCTTAGCGTGAAAACCTTTAAACATAGCTGGCATGTTGTTGTGATTGTATTGGTTATCATAGTTTCTGATATGCACTGTCTGTACAAGAATCTAGCCATCTTGTAATGGTGAATATTGTCGTCAAGAGATGACCACTCGGTCATCTGCTTGATGTAAATGTCTATCTGAAGCCTTTGAAATGATTGTATGAATTCTTACTCTTCAGTTTTGTCATGTCATATGTGTGTATGCCAAAGGTACTGTGGTGTTGTCATTTGTGTTGTCAGGGGCGTCTACCTGTATAGACAGAGCTGTGAAATGAGACTTTTAGGTAGTCTGCATTTTCTCCTACAGTCTTGTACATCCATTGTGCTGTTAAACATTTTGCTCCGCGCTACTTTAGAGGAGACCATTGACACATTAACCATTTGGGAGTGTTCCTGATAGATTGCAGATTAAGTGTTGATGTTGACACACTATATGTAAAATAATAGAAATGGAGCTGTATCGATAATGGAGCTAACTAACTTGAGAGCCCTCCAACCGATCACCCTTCGTGATCTAAACCACTAAGGATGCAGCTTGTCATAAATGTGTAGTGCCACACAATCATCAAGTATTAAGGTCAAAGTTAATGAGGTACCCAATGCAACGGGAAACTCAAACATGTACAGATGAGTTATATTTTGCCCACCCTCACTCCCATCTGAATTAGGTCTAGCACTTTTATCATCACAGAAGGACAGCAATTCTACTACAAAAATAGTAACCTTTTCTACGCTTGAACAATCAATACTAAAGTATTTTAAGTGGATTTGCTTTGCCTCCTTGGAGAAATGGAAGTTAAGACGCTAACAGCAAATTATTACTTGATGGGGTTTTGAAAGTACTGTATGCCTCATTCAGGACACTGAGTATACAAATGTCCATAACTGATTGTGACTGACTGTAAATACATTTTAAACTGTTCCTCCAGACTGGTTATCTCCTGTGTCTTGTATATATGTGTACATATCTATATGTATAATGGGGTGAGACAAAGAACTTCCCACTATTACTTGAAATTGTTTTTGCTTCATTCCAAAAAGTACAAGTCAGATTTTTCTTTGCAAAACTTAGTTGAAACTGAACTTGCATTTTCTACAACAGTACAGTGTTTTCTCAAGTGACCTGTGATGTGAATATTGTTTTATTTTGTATCAATTTCAAATAAAACAAGCATATTGACTTGCAAATTAATGTTTTTAATACTTTAATGCCCCCACCACACACACACATATAGATGTATTTGGATTTGATGAATTTCTAATGTAGATTTACACTCAGAATTATTGTTCCCTTACTGCTTTTTGCAAAGTTGTTGGGAAATGTGACTATGGAGTGTTGACAATGTGCTTTATTTCTTTAGAAATACTGCTCCCAACCAAACTAGCCCAATGCTACTTATAATGCTAATACTATTACTACTACTATTACTTTTATTACTACTAACAATAATAAAGAAATAGTGTGAAATGTATAAATATGCTAACTGATTGCTGTGCTATATGAAAAGGTAGGGGACACAGCTGTTGAGGTCACGTGACGTACCACGGAGATCACGTGAGGGGTTTTGTTGACGGTCGTCGCTGCATTTTGCACAATGAACGCACGGGCTTACCCAGCAGCTGGTGCAATGTCATCGCCCTCCTCACAGGACACAAACTGAACCAAAAAAAAAAAAAATACCTGGACTGAGGTGCAAAGGTGTAAGCGTCCTTGGCGTCACTAATGCTAGCTGAACCCCGGCAGTGTCGGTGAAGGAAGAGGCGCAAAGGTGATGTTATCGCCTTAAAGAAGGAGGAAATATTTTACCGACAGCAAGGGACAACAGCCCGTGAAGTTCATGTGCCGAATCCTGCTTTTCTGAGGTAATTTGACGTCTTTGTGTGACAAAATACCACACTCGAGTGGAAATGATTGATAAGCGTTTCAGTACGAAAAGAAACTGTGTTGGTGATTCAGCACATTACATTAGGGAAACGCTTTGTTTTGTCCACCAGCTCCATCACCAGAATTCATCAGAATCGTTGGAATTGACAGGCAGGTCGATTGTCCAATCACGAAGGCCAAGAGGCTGTCTTGGGCCAGAGAGAGGACGGGCAGGTTTCATTTAATGAGAAAAGAGTTATTATGTGTCTTCAGCAATGACAGCATACAAATTCAGTTTGATGAAGGAATGTTTTTAAAGCTAGATAATTCTTTAAACTCTGAAAGAGGAAAGGGGCAGTGTATCGCTGAATTTAATGCACCTTGTCTTGTAAATTCAGTTACACAGATAAGATGCATACTCTTCAAGTTACATTTAAATGATCCCTGAAATATCATGAAATGTATTAATCTCTTGATGAATAGCACTAGTTGGAAACTCAGACGATAAACCCAGAATGACTTGGTTTATTAGATCTGTGAACTCTTATAGAAAGACATCTTGTAGTGTAAAAAGACTAATAGAAGAAAAAGTAATGGTTCTGAAAATGGATAGACCTGAAAATGAATGGATCTTAGCATCAAACATGGCTCCATATGCCTGCTGCATAGTCAACAGACATGTCTTTACTCAATGTTAAGTTTCAGGAAGAGGACTAGGCCAAAATGCTCTTCTACAGTCCAAGGAAGCACATGGTCAAAGAAAAATGATTTTGTATCTTTCACCTAAACTTGATCAAGAGTTCTTTAACTTTTTCAACCTGAGATCCAAATAATAATATTTTTTCAAGATGGGTGGCACAGCGTTATTCTCATTAGAAACCACTTTGACTCTTTTTTTACCCAGCTCAACTAGTATATGGTTAAATCCAGTAGAGGCAGCGACCATGACTGCACGGCAAACAAAGCTGCATTTTTCCATTGGCTTGTCCAACTGGTTCAGCATGTGGATGTCAAGAGCCTATTTTTTGGCTTTTGTTCATTTGCTTGGGTTGTTGTTGTTGT
Source organism: Centroberyx affinis (assembly GCF_046629955.1). NCBI lineage: Eukaryota > Metazoa > Chordata > Actinopteri > Beryciformes > Berycidae > Centroberyx > Centroberyx affinis. The sequence goes on along the minus strand of NW_027279031.1, from coordinate 95,165 downwards.
TGTTGTTGTTGTTGTTTTTGTCATTTTACCATTCTTTTAACCCAGATCTCATTCTTGTGACAAGATTACTCACAGTAATTTCCAAATTGCACAAACTTTTGTTTGTGTTTGACACATGTTACATGTTGACACATTGTACAGACCACCAAACCAGCTGTGATGAATGATCACTTTCAGTTCTCTCTTCTCGTTTTCTTAAGTAATTGTTAAATAGAAACTTAAGATGAGGTCAGAAGCCTTTTCTGCCAGTGCTGCTGATGAATGTGATTTCTGAGAGACCTTCAGAAGCACTTTTAAAGAATAAATTAGTCATTTAGGTCTAACCTAAAAATGTCACTGTCTTTCTGTCTCTCCAGCCGCTGTAGAGGGCCGACTGGACTGTGTCCTGTCTACTGTTCAAAATGGCTATCGTGCGGCAGTTTGGATTACTGCTGTGGAAAAACTATCTTCAGCAGGTGAGTTGGAGGAATGCAAATCTACAGCTGGCCTGCATGTCTCCTTATTAGGCACTAAGGTGATGGCATTGTATTCAGCTGTGAAATGTCAGAAATTTCTGTGCAATTTCTGTGTCTTGTGTTCTGCAACGTATAGGTTTGTCCTCCAGGACTGATGTTATAAGCCAGTTACTTGGAAAGTGGTCACAGCCAGTAATAGATCTATATAGCGTGCTTGCATCATGTTGCTGTGTCACAGGTTCTAGCTAGGTCATCATGATGTTTATTGGTCCTGTCAGACGCTTGTCCTGGCCATATATGGCTATCTATACGGGAAATCAATACTTGTACTCGTTATTATTTTGTTGTTTTAAAACGTAATTTTATGACACCTTTGACATAGATCATGAAAGCAAGTGGGAATCATATGACTAGTACAACTGGATTCTTGTATTGTGAAAACTGTTGTCTTGTCTGTCTACCTTTATGACTGTTACATGTTAAGCAGGTCAAAACCAGTTGGTGCAGACATAATCAAAATCAATATCTTCAAGGGAGACACGTCCTTCTACAGTAGCAGTTCACCTGAGGCTTGCACTATTATGAAGTTGATAAAACAACTTTGACCTACATCAGATGTTGACAGAAGATGGGAAAGAATGTTGTTTTTTTTTTACTGAAAACAGTGCTGGTTTCCACAAGCGTAGAGTATTGGTGTGTTTCTGGTTTCATGCTTGGATTTTAACTCGAATATGAGATGGTGATTGCACAATGCTCCAGCGATCAGAAATGGAGTTGGCTGCCTGCTTCATAGATAGCCTGTGTTGCTGGAGGTTGTTGCTCCATCACCGTTTATCCACTCCCTACTGCTCCAGCTGTGGTTGCTAGGAGACTCCATTTGGAGCAGGCAGGAAAGAAAGCACTATGTATCTTGGTGTAGCTTGTTTATCTTGACTGCAGCACAGGAGACACAGAGAGTGTGTATGTGGTTTGTATGAGGTGGCCAGTGCTTCCCTTAAGGAGTGAGGAGTTCGTAATGTTGGCAGTAGATGGGTCCGAGTTGTTGGTTTGAGAGGTTTGATTCTTTCCCTGAAAGTACGCATGAAAATCTGACTCAGTGGGCAACGTAACATTTGAAAAGGTCGGCCTAGAAGATTTAAGTGTATTATTACAGTTTTGAAGAACAAGGCTGCATGTTCAAAAAGACCATATTAGAACAAGAGTAGGGGAAGGCTGTGCGACGATCTTACATAGACACTGGTTAAAATTAATCACAATTCACCTTCATAAGGAGAATGTGGAAATATTATAAAGATATTAGTTTTAGGGTGAAAAATCCACCCTCAAACACATTAACACTGTTAAAACTGTATTTTTCGTATTCCTGCGGGTAACTGGCCAAATGTAGACGGGGTCACGTCATGTCAAGATATTTGCAGCACAGCTACAAGAGTTTGATAGCAGAAAAAGCTTCGACCATCTAAAACATCAACAGTAGACTTGTGATCATCAATGATCAACGAGTCATAAGCCACAAGCCACAAGACATGTTGTGTTTTGAGTAAGGGACACGACTCTCAGTAAACTAGCTGAGAGAATTACTATTGCTGTCTCTACCTACACACATAACCCACCGTCTGAATGCATAAGTTCACACCTGTTCTCTGGGGTTTGTCAAAAGTCATTCTGGGAAATCACTAACTGAAGTAGGAGTAGATAAGGCAGGTTGAGGGAAACACTGAGAAGTAAATTACAACAAAAAATAACTCGGGATTCATGATGTAAAGCAGTGTAAGACTATTTGAGGGTGGAATTCCTGTTTAATTTACAGTCATAATTTTCACCATAGACATTTACATGTACTGCTTTCACCCAACATCCTCTTTTCAATTCAGTGGTCTTATGCATGGTAGTTGATTGCTAGGATTCATGTTTTCTTTTCCTTTTTTCTCTTTTGGAAACCTCACGTTACAACCAGACTGGATGTCAAATTAAACACAGAACTGAATTTGTTACAAGAAAGGTCTACCTCCACCTCTACCTCTGTTATCTGAAACTGGTTTAGATAGTCAAAGCAAGGTGACCTCTGTGTCATTCTTGGGAGTGGACATGTTTACTTTTACCTTGGTATTTTATCATTCTATACTTTAATGGGATGCTGTACTGTTATCATTTGGGTTGTTTTCAGTAGATTGCAACTTAGTCTGGGAAATATCTGTCAGTCACCCATAATCAAGGGCATTTAAAATGAATTTATACAACGTCAATTTTAAGTTTATTTGAGCTAACATTTTTTTTTGTCCTCTATAAAATCAGTCCAGGCTTAATGATTGACCAGGTTAGTGATCTTTAGCTGTTATGTTTTGATTGAGTCAGATACTGTCTGGTAGTGCTTGACACAATTACCATAATGTTATTTTGCACTGTGCTTAAGTCTACAGACAGTTTTAGTATCTGTAGCTGAGATGGTTTCCTTCCCTTTTGTGGTGTTCTGTTGAGCTTCAGCGGTACAGTAGACTGTTGTGTGCTGTAGCACCTTGTGGAGTTAGCGGGTGTTGTGTTTACCCCCCAGTGCCACTATTCCCTGTAGATTAGAGTCCACATAGACCCTGTCCCGCTGGCAGCAGCAGTGTCCCGTCTGCCCTGAGTCTCCTGGATACCAAGGCTACACACACAAACACACACACACACACACACACACACACACACACACACGATTAGGGCTGAAAGATATTGACAAAAAATCAAATTGTGATTATTTGACAGAATATTGCGATTTAAACTGTGATTCATATCATCACAAGTTTTTCTTGTAATACACTTTTTAGAACTTTAAAGTTGTTTAAAGAAAAGTGATTTTTGTTAAAAAAAAAAAATAGATGTCAGTGTGCAGGATTTACTGAGTTTGAGTATGATAAAAGGTTTTGATTCATGGACCAAAGATTACCCGGAGCACTAAAACACCTTGTTCAGGAATCCATTTTGGATGCCCCTCTGTCTTAAGCAATAATTGCAGCATCTGCGATTTGGTTCATATTGCGTTTTCAAATTAATTGTTCAACTCTAGTAATAATAGTAATTTGCTTTAGCTTTTGTCACATAAAATTGCGGAAAATCGGTGTACTGTAAACCACTGATTTTGATCAATAAGTAATTCCTCAATCAAAACAATGGCTTGGATTTGGTCATAAGACCAACATTTATGTATGCATAAAAACTTTTTTTATAATAAATGCCCACTGAGGGGGGAAATAGACTACTATGGGTTTTATATTCCTCCAAGTATTTAACTGTGATTCACTTGTTTTGAATGGGGAATCTCAGATATTGGCGCTCCTCTGAGATGACTGGGTGATGTCCTGAGACTGTCCAAGTCACTTTGTACTCCAATCACTCAACAAGAGGAGACCTTCACATGAATTATGCTTTGTTTCATGGATCTGTGAAATCTACTAGTCTGTGTGGTGTGGAGAGAATGAAATTCCACACGGCTGTCACAGCTCACCTGTGGCTGAAATATGAGGCAGTCATTCATTTTCATGGAGATTGTGAGTTACTTAAGATGATGAATATTCTGTCGAGCACGGCGTAGCCAGCTCAGCTCAACACCCTCTCTATCCAGGTTTCACATTCTGCACCCAGATCCCCGTCTTACCTTGCATTTTTCCCTTCCCTTCCATCCCTTCATTTATATGTCATCTGCTCCTGAATTCCTCTTTCACTCTTCTCCCTTTTATCCACTGCCTCTTTTCATCTTACATTATATAGGCTACCCCTCTCTTCTGATCTGTCCCTTCCTCTGCCTGACTCTGTCCTGCGTCTCCTAACCTCTCTGTCTCCTGCTCTCCAGAAACGTCAAATCCTGGTGACTCTGGTGGAGATAGCCCTGCCCCTGCTCTTCGCCAGCATCCTCATCGTGCTGCGTCAGAAGGTGCCTTTTAAGAACTACCCCAACGCCACCGTCTATGAGAGCTTCTCCGTCAACTACCTACCCCCCCAGATGCTCTTCGGGCACTTCCAGCTGGCCTACGTGCCCGGCAACTCCAGCGTGGTGCGTCAGGTGGCGGAGGATGTGCAGCACAACCTGGGCATCCACACCATTGCCTCAGGTAGGTGAGAGTTAGGCAGGAAAAGGGCAGTTTGTCCACTAGAAGGGAAGTTGGAGCGTTTTTTTTTTTTTACAGTGAATACACCTGGTTGCTGAAAGCTGTATATCACCACCACGCTGAAAAACATATTGAATTGTTAAAGGTCATTGCAGCCATCTGACAGCCTTCATTTTTCGTTAATGTTGGCTATTGTCCATATCGCTGGTGTTGGATGAAAACCTTTTATCTCCAAAATGTCAACTTTTCATGAAACTAAGAAAACCACCATGCATTTTTGAGGTTATCCAATGGGTTCTGAAAGGGTTTCATACACCCAAGAGGTTGTAGGATTTTCTCAACCCATAGAGGAGCATGTAATCCTTCAGGTGAAGATAAAACATGAAAATCACCAAAATTGGAGTCATGAGGTTTTCATCCGACAGTTTTTGAGTCCAAATGGCACTATCATTCATGGAAACTAAGATCATTTGCCCATTGGATCCATCCCTCTACTTAATTCCTACAGTGGTGCATATTGCTACAGTGCGGTAGATGTTAATATCACCAGTATAACATAATAGCCAGTGTAACAACTGACACCATTTGCGATTGACATTCTATTCGGGGCAAACCTGGGAATACTGGTTCCTCTAGAAACAGCTCCCGGAAGAGCAAACGCGCCACACCCCTCTCTCTTTACTGACCGTATCAGCTGGGAGTTTAGACAGGGAAAGAAAGGAAACTTACACACATCCACAGGCTGTTAGTCTGGTCCCACAGGGCATTCACACACACACTCTTTCTTTCTCTCTAGCACTCTCTGTCTCTCTCAGACACAGACACACACACACACACACACCTTCCTCTTCCCAGCCAGTTGATGACACAAACATCAGACAGTCTGACTGGCAGTCGTGCAAATATGCTGCCACGCAATGACCAGCAAGTATTTGTTTTCATGTTGATAGGCAGTGGCGGAGAGATGGAAAAATAGCTACAATTGGACGGCAGAGATGTAAAAGCAGGTTGACAGATCTGTCTATCTGCAGGTTGTCCTTTCCACAGCCAATAAGCCGCGTATGGGCCGTCTCAGCTCAGCCATTAATGAATAATTTACATGGTCTCAGCGGTCAGAGAGGAAGGTGGAGGCGAATGATCAAGGCTGAGGTTTACAGTTGCATGCACACGGAGAGGGCAGGGTGACGTGATATGTGGGAAACATGTTGCATTGAGTCTTGACATGGCTTGTGTATGTTTTCCAAGGTGTATTTCGAAATAGTTGTAATTGTCACAACAATGTGTAAAAAATAAAAAAATTTGTGAACAGCAGTGTGGAGTGTATGTTTGAACTGGTGTGTTTATTTTACGAGACTGAACCTGATTTCACCCGGGAGCCGCTGTGTGCGATACTGGCGTCCCTTTGCAAGACTTCAGAATACCTGCATGTGTGCTTGATAAGATTAAAAAGCACTGTTTGGAAATCTTTGTGAAAATAGTGGACGAGAAAGTCAACAAAAGTAAAAAATGTTATCTCTTTGTCCTGCTCTCTGTTTTTGTTGAGTTACTTTTAGACTAATTTGTCTGGGTTTTCTCAAGCTGCCTGGTATTGGCTTGACAAAATTGTTATGGCTTCTTGTGTGCTTTGTGTGTGTCTAATGTGTGTTTGTGTGATCTGCTTCTGCTGTACAACAGTTTGACCAGTTGCATTAATAGTGTTGGACATTGAATTCAGTATGCTGTCAGCGTCTCTACCCGGCAACTTCTTGTCAGTTAGAATAGCAAGCACCAAGGTCAGAAGACGAGACACAAGAACGGGCATGAAAACAGACGTACGTGAGATGAATTCCACCACCACAACTGATGTAATTTTCTTGTGTGTGTGTGTGTGTCTGTTCCACCTCCAGTGCGTGGCTTTGAGACGGAGGAGCAGTTTGAGGACTACGTGAGGAACGACCCTCTGTCAGGAAAGGTGCTGGCTGCTGTGGTGTTTGAGCACCCCTTCACCCATGATGACGAGCCTTTGCCCCAGCAGGTAAATGGGAGGATACACACACACCCTCACACACTGTAGGAGCTAGATGGTAGATTGTTATGCCTCAGAACGGGGTGCAACTGGAACGCATGCTTTGGTTTTCTTGTAATTGTTTTGCCATCATTGAATAATTTTGGCCTTGGTTAAAAAAAAAAATATGAGGAGTGAATTCTACTTCATTTTAACAAAGGGAAGGCACAATTTCACGGAGGGGCGTAGGACATGTAACACTGTAACAGTATTATTGCTTATGTTATCAGTGTTTGTTAAGAACAAACCTTGGATAAGAGTGAGATATGAAAGGGATAATTGGATTTTGATTAAGCTTTAGAAATTTGAAAATGCATAAGGTGTTTTTCCTCGTGCCTTTTCCCTACTTGTGTGCCTTATGCCCCACATAACTGTGCTGCTGCTGCTCTCAATGTGGGTCAGTTTAAGAGGAAATGCCTCTCTCCCGAGATAAGACATACAGTACATTTACAGCATGTGTTACCAGTAACACTGATTCAGTCACTTTGTACTTCAGCCTCAAACACTGTTTGTTTACCTCTTGAAAGAAGCTGTTTCTTGACCAGCCAGTAGTGTTGAACAGAAGGAAAAGTCCTGACATGGAATAGACCCAACAAACAAGCTTATTGATGAGTTTATTATAAAGCACTATGTTATAACAGTATTATATGCTTTTAACAGACAAACTGATGTCCATTCTGAATAGACAAAAAGTAGAATCAAATTAGAGAGAAAAAAGTAGCTCCTTAACGGGAAAAACCTGTAGGACAAGATTGAGGACGGATAGAGAATCCACAGATCCGCAGTGTGATCTCCTGTGGGAATAGCTTTAACTGTGTGTGAGGCTTTAGTCTGGCAGACTTAATAGGCTAGACTGCCTTTAGACTGCCTGAAGCCCACTTAGGCTGCAGTTCAAGGTGGAGAGAGACATTCACTCCCACATTTTGGGGTGAATCATCTTCCTATTTATATCCTATTTCCTATTCACTCTAAATCTCTTTCTGTCTGCCAGTCTCTCTCTCTAATTTCAGTTCAACCGATTGTCCTTTAGGGGGAGGGAACTTCTCCTTACATCCAGATGCATAAAAACAAGCATTATAAT
>NW_027279031.1:0-82500 GCF_046629955.1 Centroberyx affinis | reverse complement strand
GTTGCATGGTGCCATTTTTTTAGTAGTTTAAAGAAAGATAGTTTTTTGTTCCCTTTAAAAGTTAGCATGTCGACTTTCTTGCATTGTATAGTTATGAGCTTTTTCTGTCTTCAGTCATCTTAAACTAAGGCACCCACCTGTACTATGCAAACCACGTAAATCCTATCACGCTCCTCTCCTGTTTTCCTGTTCTCCCTGCCTCTTTGTTCTCTCACTCCTTCAGAGCTTTTCATTCAAACCAGCGTCTGCCCCCTCCAACTTACCAAGAAAGCACCTCAGTCGATCTGAGCCGTACGTGGCACTTCGCAAAGCAGTCACACACAAGTGCTTATTTACCTGCTGGGTTCTCCGGTTTACATCATACTCTGGCTTTTTAGAGAGCAGGGGGAATAAGAAGCCTGAGTTTTCAGTCGGCATAATAAGAGCCCTGAACTCGCTTATAATGGAACCTCCCCAGGTAATTGCTGAAGCCATGACTTCCTGCACTGTGAGAGTGGGTATTCATATTCACACTGGCCCCTCAGCATGGCTTCAGCTATATTAGGATGCAGTGATGGCGGTGATCAGCTAGCCTTATAGCCTTTTGTCCACAGGGCCTGAGTAGGAAGAGGAAAGAGACAAGAGAGCCTCCGTTTTGTTGGAGGTGTTGAATAGCTCTAGCTCAATCATATTGTGCTTCTGTCCTCAGCCTAAGATATCTGCTCCATCTGTCACCTGCTTAGACAGTTTCTCTTCTTTGCTTTGACATAACGAGGCAGAGTAACCCAGATCTCATTTTTCTCTCTCTTTTTACTTCTCCTCTTACTTTCTTTCTCCAACTGACTTCCCCCAGCCTGGCCTCTCTTTGGTCCTAAATGAGTCTTGTCCCATTGTAACATGTGACAGCATGACTAAAGTAATTAATATAGAGAGTCAGGGGCTGTGTTTATAAATATTAAACTTATTTAAGCTTTAGAAGATATTTAACTAATTTAAGCTCCCGCTATCCCCAAAGAAACTACCTCATTATGTTGTTTTCTCTTTGACTTTGTACATCAATAATTAACTGAACTTGCCAAAACACATGGACCAAAATATTATGCCCCCCAACTAGGCTTAAGGGTCTTGCTGCCTTTATAAATGATGACTTGTAGAGGCAAGAGGAAAGGGGTGGAGATGAGGGGCTTTAACAGAAATTAGGCCAGACCAAGAGTAATAGTAATAATAATAACCTTTTATTTGTATAATACCTTTCATACGCAACATGCAGCTCAAAGTGCTTTTTCATCAATAGAATAAATGTAGACACCAGCCTCAGTGTCCTCAGTACCGGAGTCTGCCATGTTCGAACAATGACAGGCTGTTTTTCTCTCCTGGCCATCCTTGTGTGAGCAGCTGTCTAGATAGGTCAAAACGTACACTCAGCGCTGGAGCTTGGCCTCTCTAGTTATTATCACTCACAAAGACTTCCTTTTCTTTCTCCCAACCACGCCTGCGCTTTTTAGGAATAGATAATGGTACTTAATCAATGCATGTTCCATTCAGGCCCAAAATGGCACATTGTCAGCCACAAGTGCTCTTCAGAGAGGCCTTGTCATTCTCCTCAGAAATGGAAGCAAAAATAACCCTTTGAGTCTTTCAATCTTTTGATCCACAATGCTTCTTTCTTCCCCCCTTTCTCCTCCCTCTCTCATTGCTGTCTTCCTTTATTTGAAAAGCACATACAAACTTGCTCAGTCAGTTAAGGAGATGGATTTTACTGCAAACGTAGTTCCCTTAACGTTATGTTAATGTTAATTTACCTGTTAGCTCTATTGTCTGGCTGTATTACTGTGTGTGTGTGTATGTGTGTGTGTGTGTGTGTGTGTGTGTGTGTGTGTGTGTGTATGTGTATACAGGAGCAAGTGACAGGAGCTGCAATTGCTTGGTGCAGTTCAGCGTTCATTCATTATCAAACCTCAGAAGATTTAAAGCTACATGAGCAATGTCTTATGCTTTGGTATCCAGGTGATGATAGAATCGGAAATTGGCCTCCTCCCCTCATTCTCACTATTATGTCTGTCTGTAGCCAATGTGGCGGCGGCAGCGGGCGGCTTCATCTATTTCCTGAGCTACCTGCCTTACTTGTTCCTGTGGCCACGCTACGACTTGCTGAGCCATGCCCAGAAGGTGTCAGCCTGCCTTATCTCCAACGTGGCCATGGCCATGGGAGCTCAGCTCATAGGAATGTTCGAAGGCAAAGGTGAGACATGCCCATGGTGGTCTTAACATAAAGTGGTATCAAAACAGGTACAGATAAACATCCACAGTCCCTAATTTATAGACTGGATGGCCATATTTAGAGGTCAGGTTATCTTTTCATCCGTTTCATCTCTCGCTTTGTCCCTCTCCTCCTGCAGGTACGGGGATCCAGTGGTCTAACTTGTTTGACTCTGTGACGGTGGATGATGACTTCTCCCTGGCCCAGGTGCTGGGCTTGCTGCTGTTGGACGCCGTGCTCTATGGGCTGGTTGCCTGGTACATGGAGGCTGTTTTCCCCGGGGAGTATGGAGTACCGCTGCCGTACTATTTCTTCATACTGGTATGCTTCAAACCCGAGGCGTTGCACACGCACAAACAGGCAGGCTCACTGACACTCACTCAGCCACTCGTGCACTCATTCACCTAAGTAAACAATATGATACATTTCTGATGACTTCCAAGATACAATGGGATTTCCACTGAAGAAAAAACACCATTTTAACCATTACAACAGTGGCTTTGACTCCTGTCTGGCTGCCTGTGCAGGTCAAAGTAGCATGAGCTGAAGAGTGCCGAGCAGTATCGGTTTGTTTATTATCAGGAAGCAGCCTTTGTGTTGGAGCAGTGAAAGTGGCTCTGATACGGTGACAGCGGGGAGGACTGAAAACCTGAGGTTATGACACATCGGCCAGAGGAAGTCTTTGGGTTCAGCTGGCTAGAAAGACAGGAAGCATCCGAGTCTCTCCAGCCAAGACAAATGAGGCTTATCTTGATAACAACTACACACGCTCACGAAAGGACGTGCGTTCATGGCAGTCAGACAGGAATTCCAGAGACTGCCAGCAGGGTGTGGATGAGTTGTAGACGCACTCCCCTGTATGCCCATTGTGTGTGTGTGGGTGTGAGAGATTGTTTCTATGGCCTCACATTGGAGTGCAGAGTGTGGTTCCTAAGAAGTTTGTCAGGAGGGAGGTTTGGTCAGGAAACAGTCCCCACCGGTATGGAGGGTACATGGACAATGTTAACGTCAGCCCACGCTCTCTGACGTTCTGTGAATGCCCCCCTCTGGACATTCATCCTCTCACAGACTATATCTTCAATGCCTCCATGATATATGGTTTTGTTGTAAGGACATCAATGTATTCCTCAGCATCCTTTGTCGCATCCTGTAATATGCTCGCCTGTTTGATAAGAGGATGTGAGCAATATACAATGTGTGCAATATGCAGTATAATTTTTGACCTTTACACTGCGTTATGGATGCAAGCTGCTGCAAGTTTTGAACATAACATCATTAATTTTCCTTTGACAGATGAGGAAGCAGACAATATTGTTTTTCTGAATAACTCAATTACCATTACCACACACGAACATGCTCGTAGATTCGGTTCAGCAGCATTAGATCAAGTTTGAGTAAATGCTACTATTGCTGCATGGTGCTGACTTGATCTCACTGCCATTTGGGGTGGAATAAATTCTACCAGGGCTCTGATGACTAGCGTTTAATGAGCGTTTAATGAACCTGTCAGTATGGTTTATTAAAATGTATGTTTCACACATTTATGTTCCAAGTTGTCCAACAGGTTCACTGACATTTATGGTACAGATTACCTTGTTTTTTGCTCTGACTCACTCACAGCCATTATTTCACCCCGCTCCCTCCATCCATCCCTCCCTATTTCTCTCTATCCCTTTATCTCCAGCCTTCCTACTGGTGCAGCAGCCCTCGCATGGCCCTGGTGAATGAGAAGGAGGAAGAGGAAGATGCAGAAAAGGCTCTAAAGGGAGAGTTTATAGAAGAGGAGCCAGCTGGACTAGTCTCCGGGGTCAAGATCAAGCACCTAGCTAAGGTGAGCAGTGCAATGTCCCATTCCTTTAATCACAAAAAAAGGGCACAGATGGTGCAGGCTGCCAAAAAACAGGCAATTAACGATTAGACGGCTATTAAATATTCCAGCTGGTTTCCAGCGGGTGAAAAAGCAACAAGGTTAATCTGACCCCATACCTGTTTGGTCTCAGGAAGTTGGATGTAAATTGTTTTGGTTATGTTCCCCTGGCAGGAATTCAAAGTGGGCAACAAGACACGGCAGGCTGTGCGAGATCTGACGGTGAACATGTTTGAAGGACAGATCACTGTGCTGCTGGGACACAACGGGGCTGGGAAGACCACAACACTGTCCATGCTGACAGGTAACTGGCTAAAACATTCTCTCTCGCACACACACACACTCAAGCATACACACCACCTAAGTGCTATTATGCCTTCTTTAACCCACTCTGATGTCTGTGTCCTTGTCGTCCAGGTCTGTTCCCCCCCACCAGTGGCCGGGCCTATATCAACGGTTACGACATCTGTCAGGACATGGCTCTGATCCGACGCAGCCTGGGACTCTGTCCTCAGCATGATGTACTGTTTGACAACCTTACTGTCAGAGAGCACCTGCTCTTCTATGCACAGGTACACACACACACACACACACACACACACACACACACACACACACACACATACACACATACATACATACATACATACATAGCCTCCTCACATGAATCTTTCCATTCACTCTAATGTGCTCATTAGTCTGTCTCTTGCTAGTTGTTTTTCACCTGTTTCTATTTATGCAACCCATTCCTTTAGGCTGTGGTCATTGTATTTGTGCTGATTTAGACAAAAAAAAAGTGCACTTTGTTTCCATGATGTTAATTTGTTTCCATAAGTACTGCTAGCTACAGTAGTACTGTAAACTGTAGGAGACTTACCAGAAATTTGCATAACACAGCCAATGTCTCCCCATAATGATTCTCTATTATGAGAGTAACAACTACTACCGACTTTTTCTACAAGTACTTTCTCAATTTTTCTTCTGGTTGTTGTTATCTGTCAGTTGCCTACATGAAACCCCACCTTCTCTTCATCGTGATCGGTGGGCTCACAAAAAAAAGAGATCAGCGTTATGTGGGAACATGGCCTTTTCTCTACTTAATCTGTTGATCTACTTTCTTCACTCCCTGTGTCCAGCTGAAAGGCTATCCCAGAGACAGAATTCCGGCTGAAGTAGACCGGATCATCTGCATCCTGAACCTTGAGGACAAGCGTCACGCCCGCTCCAAGACCCTCTCCGGTGGCATGAAGAGAAAACTCTCTATCGGCATTGCCCTCATCGGAGACTCCAAGGTTAGGAATATGTTAATTTCATGCCGAGACACAATCATCAGAATCACTGTTTTTGTATAAATCCTCTAAGATTACTTGCATTTTTCTCCCATTCCTCTCATCCCATCCTTCCATCCCTTCTTCCATTTAACCATCTCACTTCTTTTCCCCTCTTTTCCAGGTGGTGATGTTGGATGAGCCCACATCGGGTATGGACCCGTCGGCACGGCGCGCCACCTGGGACCTTCTGCAGGGGGAGAAGCGCGGCCGCACCATCCTGCTCACCACACACTTTATGGATGAGGCGGACCTGCTTGGCGACCGCATCGCCATCATGGCAGGGGGGGAGCTTCAGTGCTGCGGGTCACCCCTCTTCCTGAAGAACAAGTATGGTGAGTGACGGCGTGAAGAGTGAAGTGGAGAACACCTGAAGGAGGGGCAGAAAGTCGTGATGACTAGAGGGAAATGGAGGTGGAGAGTGTTCTTTCAAGTGTGAGCTACTGAGAGGAGAGAAGGGTGACGCAGATGCATAAGAGCCGAAGAGAGGAGAGGGAATGAAGAGGTGTCTGTGTCAGAATGGTCAAATTCTATGCTATTTAAAAGACAATGATCTTTTTGTAGAAGCACGATTATGGTAAAAATTATAACCCTGATCCGTGATCACGATGATTAATCACGATTATTTGTCTGTTTTAGGAAACAAAATAATTTTATTAAACTTTTGCATCTTAACCTTTGCTCCTTATATATTTTCACTCTTGCTGTCTTACTCTGATTGCAGTGTTTATCTACAAAATTCAAACAATAAATAATTAGTCCTTTCTTACTTTGCAGCGTAGCTACAACCCTAAGGCACAGAATCTGTACTTGTTTGTCATCTGGTTTGAAACCAAAATATTTCCAAATGAAAGACTAGGACCCACTTTTAGGAACCAAAACAACATTTCCACGTTTAGACTCGTGAGTTTACTCTCTGACGTTGTGCCGATCCATTGTTTTCCACTTTGCTCATTGCTATGTTTTTCAAGAGGCCTATATAAGGTTTCTCTCATTCTTTCCCATCAGAGCTGCACTTCCCCATCTTAACTTTTGTTTTGGTCACATGGGTGCATGTTGCACTTTCGAAGGTTGTGATTGGTCACATGTATTGGAAGCATTTCATATACCGTACCTGGACTTTAAGGGGAATGGAAAACACAACGACGACACTCCAATATGACCAAATTACATGATTATTAATCATGGAAACATAAAATCGTGATACACATTTATCTATGATTAATTGTGCAACCCTATTCTTTCCACTGCCCACCAGGTGCTGGCTACCACATGGTGATAGTGAAGGACGCTCTGTGTAACGTGTCGGAGATCACACGCCTCGTCCACATGTACGTTCCCAACGCCACGCTCGAGAGCAGCGCAGGGGCCGAGCTCTCTTACATCTTGCCCAAGGAAAGCACCAGCAGGTGAGGCGCTTAAGTCTTTGTTCGTGTGTACAACACGCACAATAACACATTCATAATTATTAGGTGGCAGGGTGGCCTAGTGGTCTGTAGCTGATCCTGACCTCTGAGCTCCCTGGAAGAGGGCAAGAGAAGAGAGAATTTCCATACAGGGATCAATGAAGTATCACACACACATATCATCATGAACAACAGATTTCCAAACATACACAGACTTGAATAAGTACATGGACAGATTGTTTCAGTCTGAAGCACAGAGCGGAGAAACAGAGAAAGGTCCAAACCCTGGAGCAATACAGAGTTCCATCTCTGAATGTTTCTAATTAACACTTCTCTGTATCCCAGAATGTGTTAGAGTTGGTGATATGTCTGAGACAGACTGCACATGTATCAACAAGTCCTGCTGTTACGGGAAAACTGGAATCAGTGCCTCTCTCCCTGCTTCAGTCTTCAGTCACCTCTCTCTCTCTCTGTCACACTCTGTCACTCTCTCTCCCCTTGCCTCGTTTCATGTTCTCTTATTTCCTGAAAATCAATATTTTTTCCCCCCACAAATGACACTTTGATTTCACAATGGCACATATTACTGTTACTGTGATTTAAGTCCAAGCAGGATCCAAAGAGATACATATTATTATAGATTATTTTATTTTAAAAGATGGTGATACTGAGTGAAATTTTGTGGCTTTATATTCACCTAACGTTGATACTAAGCGATAACATTTAATCCACTGTGAGGCGGTGTGTAATGTGTTTTCCTTATGTACTTTGTTTTGTTTGCTCTCAGGTTTGAGCTGCTGTTTGCTGAGCTGGAGATGAACAGAGACGAGTTGGGCATCGCCAGCTATGGAGCTTCAGTAACCACTATGGAGGAGGTCTTCCTCAGGTAGTGTGACACAGACTGTCAAGAGAAATAGGCATGTGTGGATGTGGCAATCCATCTAACTCTCCATATCAGTGGAATTTGGGTTCTTGATACCAACTCTCCTGTTGTAAATCAAATGAACAGGTTGATGCTTTTTTAGCTCATTTGCGCTCATGCAGCAGTTTCATTTGGTGGAGGAATGGGGATCATTGGGATGTACAGGAGAGATATTTTAATGCAAGAGAAAGGTGAGTTCCAAACATATTTTGAGTTTGAAACATCTTTTATTGTAGTTCTGAAATCATAAATCCATTTTGCAGTGGATGGAGCATAAAGACCAAATTACAGCCAAGTGTAACAGGAACAAGTTTCAGTTCTGTTCACATATACAAACAGGTTGCAGACACAGCCGTCTTCCCTTACTTAGTCTCACATCTCAATCCCAGCTGCCTGCTGCTTACCAAGCAGTTATTTCTGCATCTCTGTGGACTGGGTATGTTCATCTGTGTCCATCAGTGTGCTTCCACTGGAGGCAGCTAACACTGCATGCAACTTAAGCTAGGATGTGTCTATGACGTTGTACTTGGTATTGCCAGAAATGTCTGTCTCTTAGTGTGCTTTAACCATATGTTTATACACCAAACCTCACATGTCACATCAAGAATGGCTGCTGTTACATCATTTAGTGTTCTAGTCCCCTTTTGGTTAGTCATTTATAGCCAACTACAACAACTTTTATAGGTAGGTCTAAACAAAGCTTCTATTCAGCCTCTGGTGAAGGCCTTCCTCCATCATCATTAATACCAAACTAGATTTAATGGTCTTTTTCAAAGGTCTAAAACAGCTGATGACCTAAGAGAGTGCTATCTTGATTGCCTTGATTATGCTCGATTTTGTCATTGTTGAGCTGTCATACTAATAGTTTAGGAAAATGGCCTTAATCCTATTCTGAGTGGCAATTGCTGCACTTTATAACATTTTTGTTATTGAATTCCAAGGGTCGTAGGGGTAACTGGGACAGATTGATGCTCTCACAGATGGATGTAACTATTCTTTGTGAGTCACTGACAGACTAACTCTGTATCTGGCGAGATAAAGGCGTCTAATGAGGGTGGAACTGCCCTCCTGGGCAGGTGTCTTGTTTGGACAGCTCTATTGATAGTGGAATTGTAAGGCCCAGAAATAGCTATAGTTGTATAAGCAATTCTGCCTTTCGTTGTCCTGGAGAGCTGTTGAAAGCAAAAGACGATTGGAGAGGAGAGATGAATTTAGACAACATGTGACTCCCCTCACACAAAAGAGCTAGCTTCTAGCTATCAGATGTAGTTTTTGCGTTTGCTTGTAAAATGCACATTCTCCTGGGAGTTATACCAGTCTAGAGTCAAATCTACACTTATATAGGGGCAAATCTCTCAAACATTACGTGTTTGCTGGAGCCTTGCATGAGCCTGAAACCAGAAGCAATGAGTATCCTTTCTTGTGGCTACAAAATAAGGCAGTGTAAGTTAGAGAAGTGTTTCAAGATTCTGTTACCTGAAATTCACCAGGTAATGTTTCCAAAACACAGGTTCTATTCTCAAAAACAGGACCTGCTTGTACGCAAAGGTTTTAAGATGACTCCTGTAACTCCATAGCCAGATGCTATCAAAAATGAAGACTTCATATTTAAGGTACATATAACACTTTTATGCTGTCTTCACTATGTCAGTGGATAACCACAGGTTAATTTATGTGTTCAGGGTGGGAAAGTTGGTGGATTCTAGTTTGGACATCCAGGCGATCCAACTACCAGCGCTGCAGTACCAACATGAGAGACGCTCCCATGACTGGACCACAGATGACGCCAGCAGCATCAGCGGCATGACCGATGTCACTGACTTCACAGACAGTGGCACGCTCATCTCAGAGGACTGCTCCAACATCAAGCTCAACACTGGGGTGAGATGGGATGAGACAACCAATGCTTGTCATTTAAAGGAGGGGTATAGAGAAATGTGGTACATACTGCGCAGGATTGTGTAGAGTTTGCACAGTGCAGAACTTATGTCCCCGTAAAACCCTTTACACCTCTATTTTTTTCATTTTTATTGCTCATATTGATCATATTTCTCTCCCTTTCTATCTCCTTTTGTCCCACACCAGGTCAGGCTATACCTGCAGCAGTTCTATGCCATGTTCCTGAAGCGGGCGCTTTACAGCTGGAGGAACTGGAAGGTGATGGTGGCTCAGTTCCTGGTGCCCCTGGTCTTCACTGTTGTGGCCCTGATTGTGGCACGCTCCTTCCCCAACCACCAGAGCGCCCCCCAGCTGAGGCTGGCACTCAGTCGCTATGGCCATACCAGGGTGCCTGTGGCCCTGGAGCCCGGGGCGGGTCCCCTGGCCGCTATCCTGGCAGACGCATACAATTCCCAGCTCTCTGCCCAGCTAGCCCAGCTCATCAACATCACTGGTAAGTGTACTGAATAAGATGTAAAAAGGCAAGGCGAGCTTATTTATATAGCACATTTCGTACACATAGGCAATTCAAAGTGCTTTTCACAAGGTAGATAAGAGACTTCATTTGCACCAGTAACTTGGAGGAAACCATGAAAGACTGATATAATGAGGGTCTTTCCCTCAATGTGTTGAAGGTTATCAAAAAGGAATACCTACGAATTCTGACTACTTAGCTGACTGTTTATTGTTTGACACATTGCTTTCTCCTGCTCTTCCTCAGACTTCACTGATTACATCCTGACCCAGGCAGAGGAGGAAGGCGGAGGCTTCAATGAGCACTGTGTGGTGGGCGCTGCTTTCCGCGGCAGCAGCAGTCACTTTGCAGAGGCAACAGCCTACTTCAACAATGAAGGTTACCACACCCCTGCCACAGCCCTCATGATGCTGGACAATGCCCTGTTCAAACTTGTGGCAGGGCCCAATGCCTCCATCCAGACCGGCAATTACCCCATGCCACGCAACCTCTCTGAGATTGCCCAGAGCCAGCTAACTGAGTGAGTGGAGGGGTTGGGGGACGCAGTAGGTTTGAGACAAGGATTTAACAAACAATGGTATACTGAGTGGAAAGGAGTATGGATGGGTGAATAAGTGAGCTAGTGATAAAGGTGGAGATGAGAAAGAGTGTGTAGGCTGTGGGGAAAAAAGAATTAGGAGGGATGACTGAAATGGAGAGGAAAGTCCTGACATGTTTCTTTGGTAAGCCACAGTTGCAACCAACGTATAATTTATCTTATCTGAAAATGTTGGGGTCTATAATTACACACAATACACCAGTGATCTGGCCACTAAGTGCAGAGTTCCTAGGTAGGTCTGGTCACATACTGGGAAAAGTATAGACATTGAATTTGGTTATTTCCTTGTTGCGAAAAGTTTGGGTAGTGTGCAAAAATCCTGAGAAAATATTTTCATCCCAATAATGTAGATTCATGTAGGTTTTAAGTAGATTAAAACCCAAAGTCATTTTACCTAGCCTCTACTATTAGCATACATCACACTGACTACTGACCAAACTCCATTTCAGATATTACGGTCTGCAAAAGTATCAATCCATTGAATCAATTTCCACTGAAATAGAAATTACTCAGGATGCTTGTAAACAAGCTGGACCATGGTTGTGTCAGGAAGAGAGCAAGAGCCCCGTTCCTAGTATGTGGATAACTGAGTTAGCTGGATAAGTTTGTTGACAATTTCACACAAGCACAGGATTTTCTATTACTCAAAGCAAGCTTAAAATTTTGTCTAACTTGTTACCAGAGCAACAGCTCCTTACGCTCAAACCTGCAAAAATGCAGGTTTAGTCAAATTTCACTGGATTATAGCCAGGCTTTTTTAAGATTAGCCCATCCATGAACTCATTTCCAGACATGGCCGCGCCTTTCCTTAGAGAGGAACCAATAGATCAAGGTGCTGTTATAATTAGACAGGCTTTTAGGAGAAAACGGCAAGATCCTTTAGTGTTTGAAAGATACAGGTTTAGTCATTTCACTTTGAGGGAGGTTTGTCATTTAGACACTAATACAACTAACACATTTGAACTTTACTGGCATCATGAGTACATAAATTATATATTGTATACATTTACATTTATTCAATCAATTTTATTTTAGTTCTATTTGAGTCAGTTTCATAAATAATAATTTAAGTTAGAATGACTTAATTTAATTTAGTGGAAATTTGAATTGAAATATGTAAACCTTACAAACAGATTTAAAAGTCTTTTTTGGAGTTTAGGTAACTACCATGAGCCAACATTGGCTATAGATGCCATTGTGCATTTAATTTAGTTGCATGTTCCATAGGAAATAATAACTCTTGCTTGGCCGCAGTAAAAAAAAAAAGCCATGGTACTCTTTAAGCCATGGTACTGTGCCAGCCAATCATGTGATTGCTGTTCTTGATTTCGACTCAATACTTTATGTCAAAACGGGAGCGTGCAGTTACCCAAGATAACTACGTCCAAGTTTGACAAATCAATCCGCCACCTGCATTTGAGGAACCAAGTTAGCCGGATAAGGATTAGCGAGATCATTTGAACCGGTTTCCATCATATTAGCCTGGATTAATAAAGTGAGTTACGTTGAATGGGGCCCAGGTGAGCTGATGGGAGGAGGCTGTATTGACTGCCACCATTGATCAGGACCAGTTGTGAGGATGTGAAGAGGTGGTGATCAAAGTGTGTGTCACTTTACAAGAAGGCAGTCACCTATTGCATCTCTGTGTCTCGATGTTATTCCCCATCTCTCTGTCTCTTGTTCTCTTTTCACCCTCCCTTTGCACCATTTCTCCTCAATTCCTCCTGTCGCCGACCCCTTTCCACTGCCTCTTCTCTTTTCTCTCCTAACCTTCTCCGTCATTCCCTTCATCCTTAGGGGTCAGACGGGCTTTGCCATAGCCATCAACCTAATGTACGGTATGGCCTCCCTGTCCAGCACCTTTGCCCTGCTGCTGGTTACAGAGTCCTCCATCAAGTCCAAGCATGTGCAGCAGGTCAGCGGGGTCTACCTGTCAAACTTCTGGTTTTCCGCCCTGCTGTGGGACCTGGTCAACTTCCTGCTGCCCTGTGTCCTCATGCTGGTCAGTATGGCATCTGAATTTCCTTGTGGGGTTGAGGATGATGATCTCATCTGTATGGATACTTACACTGACTAGTTAGTGTTGATGGAGCCTTCTGTTTTGCCAATGTTGATTTTATGCATAGAATTGTAATACACTGTTGTTGTACTCATTGTGCAATGCTAATGCGTTTTATTGCATAACTCCCTGATATTTACAATTTTCTCTCTGTACTGTCAACCCCTTTCTCTTTTATAATTCTCACTCTGTCTCCCATGTTTATTTCACTCTCCCTCTGTCCCGTCCTGGTTCCCTCTCTTAGGTGGTGTTCCAGGCGTTTGCAGTCAAGGCTTTTGTAGAGGACAACCACTTGGTGGACGTGCTGTTGCTGCTGCTGCTGTATGGCTGGGCTGTTGTGCCTCTTATGTACCTGCTCAGCTTCCTCTTCTCCACCGCTGCCACCGCCTACACCCGCCTCACCATCTTCAACATCATCTCTGGCACGGCCACCTTTCTGGCTGTCACCATCATGACCATCCCAGGTGAGAGGAGATGCTGCTTGTAGACATTTGGAGTATCTCAAATTATCTGGAAGTTTGAGGGGTTTGAAAACTCAAAACAGTGGCAGGTTTGGATGAGTGTTGAGTGCAGAGTTGAGTTAAAAGTTTTGGATGAGAATCATTAAGGTTTTGCAAACTGTCCTTGTTCCTTAATTGATAAACTGATTAGATGGTATTATAAATTGAGTTATTGGAAAGATCGTCCCCCACCTGGAAGGACCCAGGATTGATCCCCCTTGTATCCGTACCTATTTAAATATACTTGAGTATACTTGAGTATGAGGTATTGAGGAAAGTAAAAATAATGTTCCCTTTGCCATCTACCCTGTTGATTCTCTCCTCCCTTATTTAATTTCTCAATTCCTTGTCCAGAGTTGAAGCTACAGGACCTGTCGCATCTGCTGGATAAGGTGTTCCTGATCTTCCCAAACTACTGCCTGGGCATGTCCTTCAGCCAGTTCTACCAGAACTACGAACTCATCACCTTTTGTACCTCCAACCCCATCGCCCTAACCATCTGCAAGTTCTACAGTAAGTACTGCCTGACTGTAGCCACAGAGAGAGAAGAGGTCTTTGCTTTTGGTGTAGAGGTGGTAAATGCTGTTGGATTGAGATTGGTGAGCTTAACAATAAGAATGTGATGCACTGCCAGAATTTACAATTTAATGTGATGGCTGTTGAAGATATAATTATAATGATGACTCATTATGTGGGTGGCAATATTACACACGCCTTGGAATGACAATGGTGTTCATTATGATACTGACTTTTATTACACGAATGATGAAGAATCTTATAAATATACATATGTCAACCCCCGCATACTCAACTTGCACACTTAAGTTACTTAACAAATTGTGTTGTTCTGTCCCAGACATCACATACCAGGAGAACTACTTCTCCATGTCGGAGCCTGGTGTGGGCCGCTTCCTGGTGGCCTTCTCACTGCAGGGCATAGTCTTCATTGTGCTGCTGTTTGTCATCGAACTGCAGTGTGTTCGCACTCTCCGGCGTCTGCTCGGCTCCCTGGGCAGAAGACACAAACAGGTAGAGAGAGGGTGGGAGGGTTGAATAGGGCAGATTGATTGGAGGCTTTGTAGTTGCATCAGAAATCTCCTGCCAACCACAGCTTGGACCATGTAGGAGGTCTCACTGGAAAACTGTGTTTGCTAAGAATGGTTAAATATATTTAAACTGAGCCCTATAAAAAGGGAGATTTCTCAAAAAGATAGAAGAGATGTTGCAAACTACAAGAGCTTGCACTATGGCTGCCACAGGATGTGTTACATCACATGACAGCCCTCTGTAGTCAGTTGGGGAAAATGTCTTGTTTTGTTTGTTCATGCAGTGTATGTGTGTGTGTGTGTGTGTGTGTGTGTGTGTGTGTGTGTGTGTGTTCGCACATTAGTTACCTCTGATAGAGGATGCAGCGCTGCTTCCGGAGGACAGGGATGTGGCTGAAGAGAGGAAGAGGGTTCTGGAGTGTCAGCCGATGGTAGAGTCCATGGTCGGTAGCCCCCTCATACTGCAGGAACTCAGCAAGGTACACAGTGCAGGACTATTTGCTCGCAGATATGTGACTGCATGTTTTGATGTGATATGAAGTGTGTGTGTGTGTGTGAGAGACACTCAATGTGACAGAGAGTGCCTCAGTGCTCAGAAGTGCGTGACTCTGATTGGTGTATGTTCTGGTGAGATAGAAAGCTGCGGTATGGATCCTGTGTTATCTCTGTTTCTCAGGTGTACAGCAGCGGTGAGACTCTCCTGGCGGTGGACAGGCTGTCTCTAGCTGTGGGGAAAGGAGAGTGTTTTGGCCTCCTGGGCTTCAATGGAGCAGGGAAGACCACTACCTTTAAGATGCTGACCGGGGACGAGAGCGTTACCTCTGGGGATGCCTACATTGACGGATACAGCATCTTGAGGGACATCAAGAAGGTAGGAGAGGGAGGAAGAGATCGATGAGAAGGGGATTTATATTGATTACAAGATAAATTAGCTTCTGTGGTTCAATGCAGTCTGATTACATTGCAGCTGGCCATTCTCTCATGCTGCACTGGCGACCTAGAAGAGGTATTTAAAGGAAAGCGCTGATATTTTAAAAGGTACATTTATCTCTGTGTTGCAGGTGCAGCAGCGCATCGGCTACTGTCCCCAGTTTGACGCTGTGTTGGACCACATGACAGGAAGAGAGACTCTGAGTATGTATGCCAGGCTCAGAGGAATACCAGAGAAGTATGTGTCCGGCTGTGTGGAGAACGTCCTGAGGTCACTACTGCTGGAGCCTCATGCCGATAAACTGGTCCGCAGCTACAGGTAGGCAGTGTGCAGAGAGAAATTGGAACCATTTTGTGTTCTATAGCTGCCATTGTTTTGTGCCATATGCATATTGCCTTGAATAGTCCCCTATTTTGTTAGCCATTAAGTTTTAGATGTCAAGTGTGTGTGTGTGTATAACATATAAACATGAAAATGTGCAGTGGGGGCAACAAGCGGAAACTGAGTGCAGGCATTGCTCTGATTGGCGGGCCTCCGGTCATCTTCCTGGATGAGCCTTCGACTGGGATGGACCCTGTGGCCAGAAGGCTGCTGTGGGACGCTGTCACACGCACACGGGAGTCTGGCAAGGCCATAATCATAACTTCTCATAGGTGAGCTTTACATATACACCTAAATATTGGTTCAGTCAACAAGTTGTACTTGCCTGTGAAACCTGGACTGCTTGGGTTCCAATTCATTGCTGCTTCTCAAAATAATAAAACCAAGAAGCAAGGATATTCATACCATCATGTGTCTTTATCTCTCCTACTCCATCTATCCCCTCTGTCCTCCCGGGCTGTTCCCTCACCAGTATGGAGGAATGTGAGGCCCTGTGCACCAGGCTTGCGGTGATGGTCAATGGTCAGTTCAAGTGCCTCGGAAGTCCCCAGCACCTGAAGAGCAAGTTTGGCAGCGGCTACACCCTGCTGGCTAAAGTACATGTAGAGACTGAGTTGGAGGAAAGTGACCTGCAGCTATTTAAAGACTTCATCGAAAGCACCTTCCCAGGTCAGAGGCACACACTTAGGCAAATAACTAAATCAAACGTATCTATTATTCACCAAATTTAAGAAGTAAGGGTCTGTTATTGTTAGGATGATCCATCACTAAAAAAGCAGATTTAGCCAAATGATCTTTCTCTCGCCACAGGAAGTCTACTGAAGGATGAGCACCAGGGTATGGTGCACTATCACCTGACAGACAAAAGTCTCACCTGGGCACAGGTAACTGATTTACAGACAAAAATCTCTTCACTTTGCTAAATGGCATGCAGATAAATGCATCCCTTCACTTGTGCTGTTAGACCCCCCTCTAGAGGAGGAAAAGTATTATTGCTGATCTATCTAACTGCTGCATAATTCTGTCAAGTATCTGAATTATAACATTGTAGCCTCAGTGGAATACTTAAAGCTACAATTTGCAACTTTGCTACAATATGCAAAGTTGCAAATTGTAGCTTTAAATTCTGAACTTGGCTCAAAGCCTTGGACAACGCCAGAGATTTATACATCTGACCATCCTCTCCTCCACTCCCGCTCAGGTGTTTGGCACTTTGGAGGCAGCCAAAGAGAAATACTGTATTGAAGACTACTGTGTGAGCCAGATATCACTCGAGCAAGTGTTCCTCAGCTTCGCCCAGTTCCAGCACTGCACAGAGGGCGGGAGGAAATAAGTGGAGTGAAGAATCCGTCCATCCAATGTCCATTTTCTACTGTGTGTGGATGACCTGTGTACATGGATTTGCCTCAGTTATACCACACCTGTGCACACAGGACACACAGGCCTATACAACTCCTGTGCAGGGCTGGAGCAGAGTGCGGTCCTCTGGCCTTCCCGTGGCTGCGTATCTCCAGCTCCGTTTTTACCTCTGCTGTGACTCGACCACCACACACACCGGGCCAGTCCCCAAACATCAGCCTCAGCATTTCTGCTCCCATATCGTCCAGATGTGTCTTTGTTGGCTCATTCATGCCATTCTTGTTTTGAGACAAGGAAGTAGGGAAGTTAGGATTATAACAGGTCGGGATTGAGGGGTCGACTATACCAAGTAACAGGACCTTAACGCTAAACCTTTCAGTGAGGTCGAAAACGAAGACAATGACACTTACCCATTAGATATGAAAATTAGTACGTACTACTCTGCATTGTGTGTGACAGACAGGGTTTATTTGCGTGTGCACTTCTGTGTGCAGCTTGTCTTTTTTTGTTATTTATAATTTTGTTTTATCACTTGATTGATGTGTTTCTTGTGCTCAGTTGTGATTGTCAATAAATCACAAGAGAATGAACCACTCCATTCGATAGAGTTATGAAATAGTTGCACACCTTTGCGCCTTATCTAACAAATTAGGGTTTATTTCCATTATATTGCCCTATACAAAATGCCTGGTTATCCTTAAAAGCCGCTTAATGTTGTTGCCAGATGTAAATAATGTAATGTATTCATGGTACTAAAACCACTTACTCATTCAGATCCTAAAAGACTGTTTTTGGGCACATTAATGAATGCATGCATGAATTACAATTTACAGAAATGCATGATATTGGGAGAGCATAGAGATACTAGCAAACATTGGAAGATCATCATAATTGAGTAAAAGAGTACATTTAGTCCAGTCTGATTGTTCAGCTCTTGTGAAGCAATGATTCTTTGCACCTGTTTTAATTTTTGCTGCCAAACAAGTTACAGCAACAGTGTGTGGTCATGTCATGGATATCCAGCCATTACAGTTTACATGGGACCTATTCAGAAAAAATGTTTGGCACTAGTGCTGAAGTAATTTATATGTGGCTACATGGGTTTCTTTATCTGTGACACAGAAGCTTATTTTCAAGGGGATGATTGAAATGGGATGTCTTACTAGATTGCATGTGATTGATTTAGACCTGCCACAGCAAGACTGCAATGACTTTAGTTGTTTTTGTACACTCATGTTCCGTTTTCCTGCAACTATGCATTTCACATGGTACACCTAAGTGTGTGTGTGTGTGTGTGTGTGTGTGTGTGTGTGTGTGTGTGTGTGTGTGTGTGTGTGTGTGTGTGTGTGTGTGTGTGTGTGTGTGTGTGTGTGTGTGTGTGTGTGTGTGTGTGTGTGTGTGTGTGTGTGTGTGTGTGTGTGTGTGTGTGTGTGTGTGTGTGTGTGTGTGTGTGTGTGTGTGTGTGTGTGTGTGTGTGTGTGTGTGTGTGTGTGTGTTGGTGTGTTGGTGTGAGAAAGAGTAAGACAACACACTACCCCTGAACTCATCCAGCCTGTCCTAAAACAGTGCTGTGATATTCCTTAAATATTAAACCTGGAGATTGTCTGTTATTGTGAAGGGCACTGCTACAGCTGTCAACTCATCTTTAATGCAGAGCTTCTCCTTCAAGGAAAGCCATGAACCAACTTGTGAGTTTAACAAAGCCACTTAGATTTTTATTCTTGGGTCTTAGGAAATTAAATAAAAAGGGCCCAACTATGGCAGGCATAATAGATTATGCTCAAATCCTCTGCCTACAAATACATGCCTTGCTCTGAGGAAAATGATCAGTGCAGTGTTCCTCTTGAATTTCGATATGCTTGTTAACTTCTGTTTAGCGTGGGCCCGATGCCATAATCACATTCTCAAAGCCTTGTTTTCTATTTAAAGAACTTCCAGAAAGATTCATGTTTCAAATGTCAGTTACTGTATCAAAACGACATTCTCACCATTTAGATATTCTCAGTTTCTCTCCTTTCATCCCTGTGGAAAGGTCAACATCTTAATCTGTAATGAAGTTGCAATCAGATTGTTAACTCGCTCGTGTAGCTACAAGTGAAAGTGACATTCCTACTCTCAAAAGCTCACTCTGCCTCCACAGACGTGAGATGAATGTATTTATTATTTTACACATAAGCAAAAAGCACTCAAGTAAATTCATCAACTTTGTTAACAATTAGCTTGGTATGATTTGAAGCGCTTTCTCTGGTGACAAAATGTTAAATGTCAAGTGTGTGGAAAAGACACTGAAGTAGAGAATGACATTCCAGGAAGACACTGATGTGGTTTATTGGTCTTTAAAGAGTTTTCTTTGTTATGTTTGTACATGTATTTGCACAGTTCATGTCTCATAACACCTATGACTTGAATCAACTTAAATGTCGCATTCTTAATTTGAGAAAAAAAAATTGAAAGGTTCGTGTTGATGGTAATGATGAATTGGTGATGCTGAAATACAATGTATCATATTTAAAAAGGGAATTTACATCATTGTAATTGTGTGTACTATACCATGCAACTGACCTTGTCAACTGTATATGTATTGCTATTCTTTTTAAATTAAATAATGCTCTATGCAAATGGAAGCAAAGACACTTGTGTCTGGTTCTTACTTTTCAAATAAGTAAATATTCACATTTTTCTTGATCTCACTATTCATTGTTTTGATTCAACAAAGCTGAACTATTTCATTTTCATACTTCAACCCAAATGAACAATGATTACTCAGACTTATAAAATCCCTGTAATTGATTGTACTTTCAAAGTGCAACACAATTGGCAGAAATCTGAAAAACAAAATAAACAAGATGAAAGGTTGCAGGTTTTGATTGCTTTAGAGTTAGACAGTAACCTTAATGAATCTATATACATGTACGTATATACATATATATACAGGTGGGGTGCCCCGGTGGATCACCGAGTAGAGTGCGTACCATATAAGGCTCAGTCCTTCCCGCAGCGACCTGGGTTTGAACCGCGATCATTTCTGCGTGTCCTCCCCTCTCTCTCACACTATCTCTGTCAATAAAGCATAAAATGCCTAAAATAAATCTTTATTATTATTATTATTATTAATAAATCAAATAATAATAATAAGGTTATTTAAAAAAGCATCAGTGGCGAGACCTGGAAGTAGATTAAGAGCACCAAATATCGGATCAGTTCTTTGGAAAGTCAACAGCTATTACAGATTTTCATTTTGATAAAGTTTTAAATATCTGACCAGAATACTTTAGTTTAGGGATGATTGCAAAAAAAAAGGGATAATACATTCAGCATCATTTTGGCTGAAGGTGCACAAAGTAGTGTCAATCTTAAATTTTGAAAATGCTTTTCTTGTGGCATACCATCTCTGGGAAACCTCCTTAACTCACAAGTTAATAGGAAATTGTAACACAGAGACCACACCTTCCCATGTTCCAATAAGAAACAGCAGGGGGCACATGTCTTGCATCTCTTACTGGAATTTCAGGGGCTGACTGTAAGAGCACTTAACTGCTGTGTGGAATACCAAATTTCAAGAGGAACAACGGATAACCAAAATAATGTTATTAATTAATTTTCATGGAAAACAGGTTGATTCTTGTATTTAATATCCCCTTTGTTTCTCAACTGCCTAGAATTTTGATTTTAAGATTTCACTGATCACATAAGTGCAAATTATACACTGCAGTCCTTAGTTCCCCATAGGAACCTCCTGACTGTCCCTCAGTTTAAACTCGAGGCTGAAAGTCACTGTGCTTTTGCCATCAAGGCTCATACACTGTGGGACAATTAGGCTAGCTAATTCAGTGTCATCTTTTAAATCGTGTCTCATAGATTTGGTTTTATGTAATATATTTTTTGATCTTGCATTATTTTAATATTGTGTTGTTTTGTTATGTCTCACTCTATTTCAGGATTTTCAACAATATCTTTATTGGTTTTGTAACATAGCAGCCCTTGGGCTGAAAGAAGCAACAAAGTACAAAAATACAGTCAAATAAATGCCAGATCAGCCCAACCCTCCCTCTCTAACACCACCGCCCACCCCATACCCCCCAAAGCCCATCCCCCATAACCCACACATAATCATCCCACCCACCCACCCACCCCTTTAGGTCAGGTCTTTCAGAGTATGTATGTATTTGGTATACATGACGCTAATTCATTAGTCCATCTAGTAGATGTAGGTGGTTGTTCATCTTTCCATTGCATGGCTATACATTTGTTGGCTGTGATAAGGGCAAGTCTAATAAATTTGAGTTTTTTTTTATTGACCTTTATCATAGATGTGTCACCCAGTAGGGTTACTCTTGGTTCAGTGGGGATGTTTATTCCTGTGATGTCATTAAGCACATTGAGTATAGAGGTCCAATATGAATTTAGACATGGGCAGGCCCAGAACATATGTATCAGTGTTCCTATACCAGTTTTACATCTTGGGCAGCACTGGGAATACTGAGGCTTTATTCTGTGCAACCTATCAGGGGTTTAGTATATTCTACGAATGAGATTATATTGTGTAATTTTATGTCTAGTGTTAAAAGAGAAGTACTGACTACTAATACACAGTGCTTCCCATTCCACTTCCTCAAAATTACACTCAAGGTCTTCTTCCCATTTGCGTTTCACTCCTAACACTTCCCACCCTATGGTTTCATAAATTCCTAAGTATAAGATATAAACCCTTTTACTCCCTGCTGTTTGTCATGCACAAGTTTATCTAGAGGCAACTCTTCTAATGTTTGTAGATGACCATCTTGTTCCGAGATGATAAAGTGCCTAACATGGAGATATTTGAAAAAGTGAGTGTGGTGTAGCCCGTACTGGGAGGAGAGCTCCTCAAAAGTCTGAAGGGTTCCATCCTTTTGTAAACCATGGTTTTGTGATACCATCTCTAAGGGCTTCAGGTAAAGAGGGATTTATGTGAAAAGGAGATTTGTCATAAATAGACTGAGTACAACCTGTTTTCCTCCGAACTTGTTGCCAAACCTTATATGCATGGACAGTGATTGGGTTTGTTGTTATAACCAGGAGAGACTTTAAAGATCTGATATATGGTACTGATTCCAATTTCAACTTATTTAGGTGATGCTGTTCAATTTGTTTCCATATAGGTGGGTGGGCTTGCTCTGCTTGCCATGTCCATACTGCTCTAATTTGTGCCGCCTAATAGAAGTACTCAAAATTATGGACTTTCAGTCCACCTTTTTCAAGAGGCCTTTGTAATACTGTCAGTTTTATCCTGGGTGGTTTGTTTCTCCATATAAACTCTGTGAGACAAGAGTTGAGTTGTTTGAAAAACAGTTTAGGGACTGGAATTGGTAGCATCTGGAAAAGATATAGGTATTTTGGCAAAATATTCATTTGTATGCAGTTAATTCGCCCAATTAAAGACAAAGGTAATCCTCTATTGTCTTTTTTTAGTAATGGTGTGTAGTTGAGGGAGAATGTTTTTTGCACCTCATTTGGAATTTTGAGTCCTAAGTAGGTGATGTGATTAGGGCTCCATTGAAACGTAGTACCAGGAGGTTGAACACTAGCTCTGGCGTTAAGAGGCATGACTACACTTTTGTTTATATTAACCTAGTAGCCTGAAATTTTACCATATTCCGTCAATATATCCATCAGAGCTGGGATAGATTCGTCTGGGCTTGAAAGGTATGCCAATATATCGTCCGCATAAAGAGACAAAGTATGGACGCAGTCACCAATTTGTATACCATGAATGGCTGGGCTAAACCTCGGCCATTCATTAAACCTCAATGGCAACAGCAAATAATATAACGAATCTGGCTGAGATGTCCTTATTAGTTTGTATTTGTGCTGTAGGGTGTCTACAGACCAATTTGACCAAGTTGGTGAATTTGGGACCTATGTTCATTCTTTCCATTGTCTCAAAGAAGTATTGACACCACGACACATGGGTTTTGGTCTGATTTGAAGCTATGGATAATGTTGAAAAATCTTCTTACATTGTCAATTGATGATCTATTCTGAATGAATCCTGTTTGGTCCATGTTGATTGTGTCAGGAAGAACCTTAGACCTTAGCAACCAAAGTAAGGAAAAAAACTTAAGGTACCTCTGACTCTATCTTACGGAGCCCCTAAGGGGACATGGGCAAAAAAAAAAATCTTGAAGTTTCTGGTGCGCACGTGTAGCAGAATATAATGTGATTCCACTTGTCATTACTGTTATGGCTAGGAATGTCACTGAATCCACTGGGACCTCTGACCCTTGTATGACAAGCCCCCCCTCTTAGACCCCTGCAGACTTGGGGAGTAAGCCCCCTACAATCTTCCCCAGTCTGCTGTTACATGTCCCTGTGGTAGGTTGACATTTTTGCAAGCACTCCTACCAGTGGCGGCTCCTGCCAAATCTCTCAGGGGGGGGGGGGCAATTGTTGCGATGATGGCTAAGGTGACCCGTTCAATGGGTAAATTAAGTCAGCTAGCTAACTTGACATTGTCACATTGCATTGTACAATTTGTTTTTTCTGGTCACCTCACGTAGCGATACCACCAGCAACATAAGACAAGGATTGTTCCTTAGGCTACATACTGTAGTATCTGTGGACAGCTACATCCAGGAGTTCATTGTAAATGTCTTCAATAAAATTATTTTGGCTCTACAATGACTGAACAATCCACTGTGGTCATCAGCAGATAAATTGTCATCAGTTTGCCCTCACAAATACTTTTGAATGTGGAGAGACCTGCTTTACCATTAATCAAATAAAATTACACTCACAATAATCTGATTCAGTCTTCATCAGATAACATTTTATTTTAGGTGCAGCAAATCTAGAAAATGTATTTTGTAGCTAGTTGTGTCCTGATTAAACAAAGTAATGAACGTAGGCATAGCCTACTACATATTACAGTTACAGTGCACATCACATAGTAACCACTAGATGGCAACATACATAAGACAAGGATTGTTCCTTAGGCTACATACTGTACAGTATTTGTGGACAGCTACATCCTGGAGTTCATTGTCAATGTCTTGAATAATGAGTTTGGCTCTACAATGAATGAACATTCCACAGTGATCAACAACAGATGGGTTGCCATTTATCAGTTCACCCTCAAGACACCTTTGGATGTAAAGGCAACTACGTTATAGAGCAGAATAAAGAGCAGTGGCACTGGGGCTGATCACTTATATTGCTCGTCTCTCTTTCAAAGCAGCAAAGTGATCAATTACCCTCTCATTGAAATCAGGCATGTTTCTGACTAGTTCCCTCTCCATGGAAAGCATGGCCAGTGCATTCAGACGTTCCTGTCCCATTGCGTTTCGCAGGAATGTCTTGATTCTCTTTAAGGTCGAGAAACACCTCTCAGCTTCAGCCGTTGTCATGGGAGTGGTTATGAGGATGTTCAACAGAGCCACAGTCTCATATAAAGTCTCCTGGAGGTTGTACCTCTGTATAACCTGGTACAGCGCCAGTGCACCACAGCAGCCCTTGAATTCGGGACTCTCGTAGATAAGGGACAGTTCAGTCTTGAGCTTCGCCTTATTCAGCATGGGGTATGCCTTGATGGTGGGGTTCAGAGCCTCAACAGGGAATGTATGGCAGTGCTGTTCAAACATCTCTCCTTGTAGCAGCGTGGCACTCACAAGGTGGTTGGTGAAGGAGAACCTTTCTTTGGCGTGGGCCAGGATTGTGTCGCAGAACTGTCAAAAAAAAAAAAAAAAAAAAATATATATATAGACGTCAGTAACACACACACACATAATTGTGTCTGATCTAACCCTTTTACTGTATCCTTGAGAGTATGATGGGTCCAGATAGATGTAGTGGAAAACAACCAAATTTCCTTTGGATATATAGTGGTGTGAAAGCAAAAAGTTGAGAAATGTGGAAATACTCAAGTAAATGAGTATCTCACACTTTGGAAGTACACTATGAGTAAAAAAGACTGCTACCATCCATCCCTGAATGTAAGTCTGTAAAAACAGAGTGGGTGATTTTCCAACACTGGGTTCCAACACTTGAGTAGGCCTACTTAAATGGTCAATAATAAATGCTGATACCTCTTTAGACAGCCTCTGCTTCTCATTTTCTCCCAAGGCCCTGTTTGATCTTGTGGTTCCTGTTGCTACTTGCTGCTGCTCTTGAGATGAGCTTTGGTCCCTGAAGGCAGACAGACAGTGACAGTGACAGACAACAGTGTTTGTTAGTATATGAACGAGACAGTATGTCATTGACAATACCTACAATTCCTGTCTTAGAAAACCAGAAGCAATACAAACTGTCTGTTTTAGATATACTTTCTGGGAATGGCTGGGAAAATATCAAACTCGCTGGCTGTGCTGAACTTTGTTACACAAAGGGTAATTACAATTTCCAAAGATGCAGATGACTAAATTACTTTCCTACTTTTGAGTATCTAAACCTTGTTACCATATAGGCTTACATCACAGCATGCATACATTTGGTTATGACAAGGTTCTATATTGAGAAGGTATGAACAATATTATTTGATGTTACCTTATGGCCTGCACACTGCTTGTGAAGCTCTGGAGGGCACGTTTGATTAAGACTGTATCAATGTCCTTCTTCTGCAGCTGCTGGTACATCATGTCAACGTGAGGCATGATTTGATGAAATAGCTGCAGGAAAAACTTGAAGTCATCATCCTGCAGCATCCTCAGGAAGCCAGATGCCTCCCTCACTGCGGTGCTATCAAATGAGCTGGCTGTCGTGATGGATTCAAAACACTCTATGATCATCTAGGTCTCATAGACAGTGTTCACAATTCTGCTGTTGAAGTCCCATCTTGTGGACGATGCTCTTGGCAGCCTTCGTGCAACAATCTGGTCGAGAATGCTAGTGCGTTTGGGCGACCGGGTAAAAAAAAACTGGTAATGCCACCCAAATCGGAAAAGAAAACTCTCACTTCTGGGATGCGAGAAGTGGCTTGCTGCATGATCAAATTCAGCTGATGTGCGTAGCAATGCACATAATGGGCATTTTCGTAAAGTTTGCCCGCACCTTTTGCCGCACACCAGCCCTCTCTCCCCTCATCACACTGGCCCCGTCGTATGCTTGCGCGATGAGTTTACCTTTGTCGTCAGTGAAAAGACTGTTCAGTCACTCCAAAATCGCACTGGCAATCGAGTCAGCCGTTGCATCCAAGATGGGGACAAATTCAAAGAAACGTTGTTGCACAGCATGGTTCCCGTCTATGTATCTCAACACAAGCACCAACTGAGTCTGTGTAGAAACGTCCGTGGTCTCATCTGCTTGGATTGCTACGAATCTAGCTGACTTCACGTATCATGGAGGAGCCATGATACGTTCCCTGATGACTGATAGCATGCAATCCAGCAGCTCATTTTGGACAGTCTATGACGTGCCCTTGAAGACTGTGGCATTTTTCAAGTGCTCCTCAAACACCTCGTCTAGCAACGCCACTAAGTCCACCAGTCCACGAAAAATCCCAGGGTTGCTGGAGCCCTCACTTTCATCTTTGCCTCGCAAGGCTAACTCGAACACTCCACAAAACTGCACACAGTCGATAAGACGGGCTAGAATGTGGCGGTTCTTGCTCACCTCATCGTTGTGACGACGCACAGCTATCCTGTAGCTCTTGTCCAACTGTGTGGCAATGTTGACCCTCCCGAAAGCCGAAAGTTTCAGGCAACTGTCCATATGCATCTTCAATGTTTCATGCTTTTTCACCTTCTCCGAGAGATGATGTCAGTGACACCCGTAATTCGGTCTGGGTGGTCCTAATTCTTTAGTTGCCAATTTATCCTGATTACTACGACGACTGAACGGTATTTCTCTTAATGACACAATTGAGTTGCTCCTCTGAGTTGAGGTAACGTTAGTAGAGATGCACCGATTGCAATTTTCTTGGCCGATTCCGATTTCCGATTTTCTAAAAGTCTGACCTGCCGATTCCGATTTTGGCCGATTCCGATTTTCTTTCTAAGAACTATAATTGACAGCAACACAAACATTTTTGTAACTTTTCTTTAATGGAAAATTAAAATTCAATTGTATGTTCATAATAAAACATTGACTATTAATAACTTACATTTTCTCCAAAACTGCACCAGGTTACAGGACCTTCTCTCACTCTCACTCAAACAAATCTCAAAATAAAAAAGTGCTCCAGGTTACTGGACAGAGCTTTTTTGAACAAATAAAATCCAAATGAAAATGAATTGCAGTATATCCCACTTAATACTTTCCCGAAAGAAAACAGGTGCAACAGATCTATATAACAACACACGGACTATTACTATTATGGACTATTATACAACAGGTAGTTCCGACCAAACGATCTGATTGGTCAACTAGACATTTAGAACGTGCTCAAAACAGCATGACAGCACACCTAGCTGTGCTCATCACTAAATATTACTCCGCCATATTATCATACAATATATTTAAATATAACGCTACGCTAACTCTGTTCAGCCTTGATGTTACCAGACGCTCTGCCATCCATCAGCTGTGCCGGTGAGTCGGCGACACGGCGCTACTAGCTTAAAAATACATGTGAAGTTCGCGGACATAGTAGCTAAATCTGTCCATGGAAAAATTATTTTTTTCAGCAGATATCTTAGTTACAACAAGATTGAGCTAGCAAGGCAGTTTTGTGTTCATATGTGTGGTATTTATTCAGTTTGGGAAATCCCGCGATCTCTAGAAAGCATTAGCTCAAGTTGGCTGGCTGACTCAACAGGGACTAGAAATCGTCTCTGTTGCAGGTCGTTACTAAGGCTCCGCCTACTTGCTGGAGTAGTAAACTAGGTTCCATTACATAGGAGTCTACTGACGTGACTGATTGTTTTCCAGTTATTAGTCAGACCCCATGTATTTCCGGGGAAACTGAGATAACACTAGCAAAACGTTTTTTATTTTGAGAGCGAATTGCCCCACAATATGAATACATTTTGTTTGTATCTTTTATTTTGTTGGTAACTGTTGTATAATCGCAATATTACACTCTGGGGTGTGCGTTACCGTCATTATTGGCACGACAGTGATGCGGTCAGTAAGCATCACGGTAACGCACACCCTCTCGTGTAATATTGCTTAATTACAGCAGAGTTTTTACCGTTGTCTTAAATTTGACCGGCACAGAATCGGATATATGAGACTGATCGGCCGGTCACCGGTCATGGCCGATCAGCTGAAAACCGGCCGATTCCGGTCACCGGCCGATCGATCGGTGCATCTCTAAACGTTAGCCATGTTGAACTTGAACGTGGCCGCTGCATTCAGGTGTTCGGAATAATCGGAAAAATTAGTTCCCGACCGTAAAGCAAATGTGGAAACAGCTATCAACATGTTGTTTAAACGCTCTAAGCAATAAAATAAAATACAACACATCTTCTTTGTAGCGTCCATGTTTCCATGTTTCCACATTAAGACTTAAAAGCTCATGAACACACCAAAGTCGGAAGAACGACTTCCCAGCGGAAATGGGACCATCCGAGGAGCACATGAATGCACCAGATTACATATGACGAAAACACGTTAGTGCAAGCCCACCCGGAACCCACAGAGATTGCATTGCAGTGCCTGCAGTTCGAAAAAAATTGCCTTAACATGAAAGTCTATCAGAGTGATCTGGGCGATTTTCAACCACACTGAAATCGCCCGAAAGGCTCGGTACTCCACGGAACACGACTTGACGCAGCGGCTGATTGGACTATGACATTCAGAGGCAGGACAAACTGTCTTGAAAATTTGTATAATTTATTATTATCATCATTATTATTATTTTTTACAAACTGTCTTGAAAAATTGTATAATTAATTATTATCATCATTATTATTATTGTGGCTCAAGGTCAGCCGCCTCGACCATTTCTTTCATATATTCTTATTTTTGTGTATAACTTAATTTAGTTGTGAAACATACTTACTAAACTGTTGTTCATCACTTTGTTGACTGTTGTGGTAATCCAACATGTTTTGTGACTGTTATTACAATGTAATTAACTTCGGCTAGCTTCGTGGCTCGTAGCTAACTGTAGCCATGTTAGCAATCTCTTTAGCTAGCTGATGGCTTGCCGCTGGCTGATTGGTTTCCCTTTTTTTTTGTTTTAGTCCGTTGGTGCTTGGCTGTGATACCGTGTGGCTGCGAGGGTCCTTATTTTCCACTGTAATCGCCAGGTAAACGATACGATTTGGACGTCTAACACAACGCACATTCTACTCCGCTACACACGGAAAACTATCTGGTGCGCACCAGAATCTAGAGGTCTTCACGGGTCTACCCAGACCCTAGGATCCGAGACCCGACCCGGGACCCGTACGGGTTCGGGTCCACGTTTTATTATGGTCAATCGGGTCGGGTCGGGTCCCATTCTATTACCGCGGGTCCTGGGTCTGTTTATCATTATGTGTAATACTCGAATGGATCCGAGAAGACCCGTGATCAGCGCTGATCAAGTGACGAGACGAGAAACGCATGGAAGCGCTGTGCATGATGATTAGGATGACCATTAGGATCAGATTACAAGAGCGAAAATAAGGTGAAAAAAACTTTGAGCAGCGCCAGGAGCTGAGGAAAGGCGCAAGATTCTTCACTGAGGTGAAAAATAAGCTAAAAGAAAATTAATATAAAGAGTTCAAACCTAGCGGCACCTCTTCTGTTGTAGGCTATTGTAGCCTGTTGTAGGCTATAGCTGCTAGATTCCATTATGGAGCCTCACAGTCATCTGCTGGACAAACTGTAGAACGGCACAACTTGGCAAGTCTTTCTGTTATTTTGATCTCCTTTT
The DNA here is from genome assembly GCF_046629955.1 of Centroberyx affinis. NCBI lineage: Eukaryota > Metazoa > Chordata > Actinopteri > Beryciformes > Berycidae > Centroberyx > Centroberyx affinis. Next base: position 52,676 of record NW_027279031.1, on the reverse strand, counting down.
ATTAGACTACCATATGTTGTATCTGACATGATAAACGTTTTAAGCAGTAGAACGGCATTTTTAGTAGCAATTTTAGTTACCGGGTTTGTCGGGTCCATATAATAGACGGGTCTCGGGTCTCTCCTCTCGGACATGCACCGGGTCGGGTCTGTAATATCTCGGGCAAAAACGGGTCGGTATATATTTTAAAAAATTATCGGGTCCAATCGGATCTCGGAACGAATTTCCCGGGTCCATTACGGTTCGGGTCCGTCATTTTGGACCCGTGAAGACCTCTACTTCGCTGTCATGCATCCAGGCTGGGCTGATACTCCAGTCTCTCTCTCTCTGAGCTTCAGTAAGAGGTTAGGTTTGACAGCCAGGATTATATTAATGTATATATGAACTTAACTATGTATTTTATGTTTCCAGTGCTGAAAAAAATGTAATTCACAAGTATGCATTATTGGAGATTTTCTCTTGGATGATTAAAGTTTATTCATGTTTTTAAATTATGCCTTATTAATTACTGGAGGATCCACTCTTAATGCACACTGCACTTTCAGTTTGGCTTTGACTGAAAAACTGAAGATAATTCCTGATTTTTACTTAATCTGTTGGTACTGGAAGCATAGTTTCCATCACTTTCATTTCAGTTTAACACATAACAACAGTAGCTCCGTTTCACTTAGTATTAATACCCTTAACACACACACTAACCTCGACTGCTTCCTTCCTACTTTCAGCTGTTTCTATGTCGGTGCCTCAGTTCCACCAGATGATGGGGGAGCGGCTGTGCAGTGCAGAGCAAGGGGCCGACACTGTGGTGTGGTTGGCTCTGTCTAGGGTCGCTGCCAGGACGCCTAGCGGACAGTTCTTTCAAGGTGAGCTGTATGAAATCCAACCGTTACTTCCACATATACTCGGGATGACACTCCTTCCATTTCCGTTCATGTAGGACAGTTCCAACCACCCCGAATTTACCACAAAACATTAACATTTAAGGCACCTGTTTTCTGGGCAGTGTATAGCTCCAAGTCACCTGACATGATCTGTGTGCAGTAGTAGTACCTCATGCCAACACCCTTGTTTACTGCGTTCTTGCACTGAAAATCTCATGAACTATTGATTCAATGACTGAATGATTCATTGGGAGTGAACTGAATACCTAATGGCAGTTATCAAGTGTGCTATATAGCAATTATACAGCTGTAAGAAGATACCCGAGATATGCATCACATGGTAATCAGAATGGAACATAAATGGCCTTTGTCAAATGGATATAATGTGAAAATCATGCGTAAAACCTTCATCAGATGTATTACTGTACCTCTTATATAGCTAGAATTATGACAAGATTTTAAAACCCTGCTGACCTACCATAGCCTTTTACTCCAGGACAAATCTTTTGCAGTTTTTGGTGTTTGCCTTGAAATGCATGAATTCCTTTCCAATACAGTAGAGAATGTTGCTTCCAAAGCAGAGGAAGAGCAACAACAACAGCAAGTCCTCAGATTAAATGTAGTCCTCAGATTCCATCACTGACACAAGCCTTTTGTTAAAAACTGATTTATTAAACGCTAAGGACACCCTTTTGACCACTGAATTTGTAATTTAGTAAAGTACCTGATTGTAGGAACCTAACTCCACCACCAGGGGATGCATGTACGGCCAAGTAAGCAGCTGTGTTATATCAGGGTTGGGTGTGTCAGCTGATGTAAGCCAGCAGACGTATACAGTACATACTGTAGCACTGCTGGTACTGTACTCATGAAGTGAATGGCGTTCATACTGAGGTCAAACAAGGTGCAGTCTGTGAAATATGACACAGAATGTGGAGTGATGGAAAGCAGTGGTTTGGTATGAAAGCCTTTTGTGTGAAATTATACCGAGCAAAAATATAAACGCAACACTTTTGTTTTTGCTCCCATTTTTCATGAGTTGAAATAAAAGATCTAAGACTTTTTCTATGCGCACAAAAGGATTATATCTCTCAAATTCTGTTCACAAATTTGTTTAAATCTGTGTTAGTGAGCACTCCTTTGCCAAGATAATCCATCCACCTGACAGGTGTGGCATATCAAGATGCTGATTAAACAGCATGATTATTGCACAGGTGTGCCTTGGGCTGGTCACAATAAAAGGCCACTCTAAAATGTGCAGTTTTATCACACAACACAATGCCACAGATGTCGTAAGTTTTGAGCGAGCGTGCAATTGGCATGCTGACTGTAGGAATGTCCACCAGAGCTCATGTTGCAGCATGATCTGTACACAATTCCTGGAAGCTGAAAACATCCCAGTTCTTGCATGGCCTGCATACTCACCAGACATGTCACCCATTGAGCATGTTTGGGATGCTCTGGATCGGCGTGTACGACAGCGTGTTCCAATTCCTGCCAATATCCAGCAACTTGGCACAGCCATTGAAGAGTGGACCAACATTCCACAGGCCACAGTCAACAACCTGATCAACTCTATGCAAAGGAGATGTGTCTCACTGCATGAGGCAAATGGTGGTTACACCAGATACTGAATGGTTTTCAAAAATGCATATCTATAGCCCTAGTCATGTGAGATCCATAGTTCAGTGCCTAATAAATGTGTTTTTTCAAGATAAAACTGCACATTTTAGAGTGGCCTTTTATTGTGACCAGCCCAAGGCACACTTGTGCAATAATCATGCTGTTTAATCAGCATCTTGATATGCAAAATTTGAAGAAATAAGCCTTTTGTGTGTTTTATTTCAACTCATGAAAAATGGGAGCAAAAACAAAAGTGTTGCGTTTATATTTTTGTTCAGTATATATTGATCAGGCATAGACTGCCATGTTGATCTGTTAGTATTAGAAGCAGTATTTGCAGCTGTAGGCTTAACTGATGAATGGTAATTGTAGTATCACCAATAATAGCATAGTAGTAGGCTGATGATTTGTATTTTTCTAAATATCAGCTTCAAAAACAGGTTTTCCACATGTTGCCCCAGAATTATGTTCTTGTCATGGGGAGAAAAAGAGCATTAAGACTGAATTCAGTTTAGCTGCTTCAGTTTCAGGGTCCTGGTATTGTTCATGCTGTCACACTGCCATGGCTTACTGGGAAGTTTAAATGTCTATTAGCAGCTTCATTGAGGGATTTTCTTTATTTTTCTGGACACAATGCCACTGAGTAAAATCCTCACACAACTCACTGGAACATCTTCTTGTGGCTGAAACTTACTGGCTGATATCTGATTGTTAATGAAGGTTAAAACACATTTCACCTGATTTTGAACATTACTAAGATCACTTAAGTCTGTCCTCGGATTATCTCTCCCATCCAGAGGGCCTGAGACTGGGCCCTCACTGCACTAGATGATTGCACTTACAAGTATCTGCCACCAGGAGGCCCCTAATGGTCCCCACATGTTGTCCAGGGGTTACTGAATTCCTGGAATGTTATGGGATTTAAAGCAGCGTAATGTGTTTGAAACAGTGAAATTTAGGGAATTACAAAATATGTCTCCCAATCATGGTGGTTTACAAAAGAGTCCGTCACGTTTAGTAAATACACTTTTACTCATTTTTTTTTACTTAAGTATACATTTACTCTCAGTGGATAAAAAAAGGTAACAAGAAAATGTTAATGACCACAAATACAAAACACAACATTACAACCAACTTTACAAAATGCTATTTACAAAATACAATATTTCATCTTAACCCATCGATGGGTAAAGAGGGCGAATCTCCACTTCTCCATACAAAATAACAAATTCTAAACTATTGATTGATTATTAATTTCTTTATCTAATTTTAAAAATACAGTATATTCAAATCTCTAATATATCTTCTCTCAATATTAAGAAACTAGCATTGAAGCAATTTTTCAAAAAACTGTTTATAATGTTTGGATTATTTTGGGAATGATGATGAACTTTAGTTAAGTCAGCTTCACAACACATGTATGCAGACAGGCAGTGGTGTATCCAGATGCAACTAAATCTCAGCAGCATTAACCTGGGCAGATGAGTCCCAGTGGAAACCCACACCCAGAACACTGCCTGATACACAAGCACACACACATGGGCAGTGTTTTTCAACTCATCCAGTGGTTTTTTTTAAGTTACACACAATAAGCTGTGAATAAATAAAATGGTGGATAAAGTTTTGTATTAAATTTGAAGAGTGATTTTGAGACTGCTTGCTTATTCCAAGGCATATTAACAATCTGATGACATCAGTTCCAAGATGAGAGTATGTGTGTGCTGTACTTAAGACAGGAAGTTGAGGACCTGTACAAAAATATCAGTTCCCAAACTGTCTCTAGTTCCACCCAAAGGATTTATGTGTTGCCTGAGGTGTTCCAACTGTTCATCATTGGGTTTAAATTAGTTGAGGGGAACCTGAACTGTTTGAAGCCAGTCAAAGGCAGGTGCTCCAGTCCCCTGGTCCTCTGCTGCAGCCGCCCCCAAGCCAACCGCTGCAGCCGCCCCCTGATCTTCCCCTGGAACTGGCTGCTCATCCGCTCCAAATACACCTTGGATACCAGTGTGATGTTGCAACTGTTGTGCCAGACAACCTCGCACAAAAATCTGATGTGGTGACATGTGCCTGGCAGTCCTCAGCCGGTGGTGGTTCCATTGATTGATAAACAATCGGAGGTCAAGGTTCATCCGGGGCAGGTAAACAAAGTGAAGAACCCAGAGGTGCATTTCGTTGCTGGAGTTCATTTTTCCTTCGTTCTCCAGATATGTGAACAAGGAATGGTAGATGTTTGTAATGCCTCTCCAGACATCGCCCCACAGTCTCTCAATACGCTGGTTATGAGTGCTTCTCCCTCTTAAAGCACTCCCCCGGGTTGAGCCTTGGAAGATATCCATAAAGAGACAAATGGCATTGTTTTCCCCTCCATGGTCACATCTGACTCTGAATGGGACACCATACTGGCTGATAGCTTCAACAAACAGGTCCATTACAGTGTCTCTTCTGTTGTTAGAAGCTTGAAGGAATACCACAAGTCGGCTGTAACCATCGATTCCTCCATGGATCACAATCCCCCACCTAAAAAAAGATGGAGAAAGGGATTGGAAGAAGGGGGTGGGAGAGAGTGTGAGGAAGGGAGAGAAAATAAACACATTTCAATTATATTTTAAAGGTATCCACTCAAAAGACAGTGGGAAAAGGCTATTTGCTATAGTAGCACAACATGATCTCTAGTGCATTAAAAACAAAACAACACAAATGGCTTGAGCTACAGTGATTTGTGTATTTTTCTGTGCTACATGTTGGGCTTTCATAGCAAAAAAAATCCTAATCACTGTTTCATTCAAGTGAATTCCCACCTTTTTTTTTGTTTTTTTAAAACAATGCACTTTATCAGTCTAATCTACTGAAAATCAATGTAGCGTGTAGAGCCGAAAATATCGAATTTAGTAAAGGTATAGAAATATTAATATTTTGATCAAGAGATCAAATTACACTCGTAGGGGTACCACCTTCATAAATGAAGGAAATTAGACCTTTAGTCATACTAATCAGTCATCACTCTGAAGGTCGCGAAATCTTTTCAGTTCAGGGATTACTTTTCTCTGCAGGTTAGGAAACACATGACAACTTCTCTGCAATAAATGGGAATATTTATTTAACTATTCAAGTATAACCATATTCAATGAGATAAGCAATATAATTGCACGGATATTGATCACCAGAATGAAACACTGAAACTATAGACTAAAATAGGCATGGAATGCAATGAAACAAAATAAAATGATGAAAGGAAAATTATAATGAAATGTGGGAATAGGATTTGGCAGCAGTAAATGGAGGTATGTATGGATCAATTAACCAGAGAAACGAGGCGGAGAGCTATGGGACAACTAAGCTATAAAAGCCTAACTTTTCTTGATCTATTTAGGTAATCTGAATCTAAGCTTTTGCATCAACTCTCAGCAGTAAAGACGTGGATAATCAGAGCCTACTTTTTTCAGTTGGGAAGTCCTGCCGGTCAGGTCCCGCTGAGCTCGGAGAGACGGACTCGGCGTGGCCGGTTACCGGGCAACGGCAGACGCTGGATGGAACAGCTGGGGCTTGTTCGGAACCGGATACTAACGTACTGCCTACTACATACTCAATATGTATGTACTGTATGTACTGCATACTGCCTACTAATTATGAAATTAAGTACGCAGACTGTTCACACTGTAGTATACAACCAAGTATCCCAGAATGCATTTTGCACTCGCCGGCAGCGATAGCGCAAATTTTAAAGCAGGACAAAAGCTGTTTTAATTTTGGCTCTACAACTGTTAATATGTCATATTAGTAAGTTTTAATATTTTTTCAGGCGAGAAAGTAACCATGTAGATTCCCAATATGTGGTCAGTGTATCCAAATAACGCCTGTTTGTAAATCTGCTGCGACGTTTTCGGAGATTTGAAGGTAAGGCCAGCGCGCCGCCGCCGCCGTGCACCCCCACTCCCGCCCCCCCTTTGTTTTCCTACCTGTACCATAACGTCCTGTGCATCACGTTCACTCGCCATCAACATTTTAACATTTTACATTTTATTCATTTCATTTTACATTTTATCCAACCATGCCTCTTACCAGACGACAGAGGCAATCAGCTCGTCGTCTGCGGTACATGATTCAACTGTACCTGATTTTTGGATTTCCCCCAGAAGTAAGTATTAGCACATTATCTTGTTTCGTCAGCTCACTAGCTCCCAGTATATTAATGTGATGTTAACAGTGAAAGTGTGAATCTTCTTACAATCTCTTGTAGCATCAGAAGACTGACAGACTCATGAATAAATTAATCTTTAAAGTGATAATTTAATCTTCATGCATCAAACACGTTTCTAAAAGTGAAAAAGGTATAATCAATATTAATAATTAATAACAATACATTAATTAATATCAATATATAATAATTTCATCAATAGCTATGTATAAATAAACAAACAAGTAACTAATAAGCAGAATAAATAGTAATCATAAATAATTTATTAGACAAATACATTATAATAAATAGTCAATCTAAATAAGTTAAATAATTTCATAAATATCCTTTACAGGTTGTTGCAAGAGGGCCGTACTGCAGGGTAAATCCTCATGTTCCCCTGTTGCGCCTCTATTTTGGGGAAGGTGACCTCAGGAAGGACTTCCGTCTGTCAAGGCCAACACTGGAGAACCTGATCCGTCTGCTACAGGGGGACACCGACCATGGATGGGGGAAGGCATTTGAGGTTCTCGTGTTTGTATACTGGTTGGCTAGTGGCACATCTTACAGGGTTGTGTCAGAGGCCTTTGACATTCCCCGCACCACGTGTCACGACATGGTGCACCGGGTCAGCAAGGGCATCCAGGGCATATTTAGGAGGCTCATCCGCTTCCCCAACAGGGATGAGCTATAGGAAATCGGGGCTGGGTTCCGGCAGCTGTCTGGTTCCCCAGCCTTCAGCAATGTGGCAGGGAGCATAGATGGGTGCCATGTCCACATTGTCATGTCCTCTGCCTCCTAGTCTCTCTCTTTGTGTGTGTGTGTGGTCTGATTACAGAGCTGGAGTCAGGTGTGCGGAGTCAGGAGCCGGCCTGCTCAAGCTGCAACTCATCACCAATCTTCCTCTACTACATAAGCCCGGCTCAAACCTCCAGACTCTGCCAGATTGTCGACTCAGTTCATGCTGTTAGTCACTTTCAAGCCATTTAGCCTGTTTTGCAGTTCCGTCCTGCATTTTGCCGTGACTCACTTTTTGCTTCTGTGTTCAGATCTTGTCCTGACTCCTGCCGCCTGCTCCAGCTCTGGAAGACTCAGTCCTTCATCCAGCCTGCCCTCTCTCCAGCCAGCTGTCAAGCCCGGACTACTCCACTCCCCAGGCCAGTTATCAAGCCCGGACTCCTCCATTCTCCAGACCAGCCTCGTCCTCCCCCTCCACAGTCCGCCCAGCCTGGCCTCCCCTTTCCTTCCTCCACGCCACCTTACCTGATCCTCCATTAAACCATTGTTTGAACTGTCCTGCTGCCTCCTCGTGTTGTCTCTGCCTTTAGAGTCCGCCAACCTCAAACCCGTGCCAGTACAATCTGGCCACTATGGACTCTGCAGAGACAAGCAATTACCCTTCATAGTCAGCGTTTAGGCCATCATGAGCAGTCCCTGCAACGTCTTTCGGACCAGCTACAGGAGGTTAATACTGCGCTGATGACCCTTAACAAGCATTTAGCCTCAGCACCAGCCCCCACTGTGTCTCCACCTGCTGCTAGCCAACAGCCAGCCTCGGTTAGTCAGTCAGCCCCTCCTGTAGCCTCAGCCCCAGAGCCAAACATTCCTCCGCCAGCTAAATATTCCGGAGACCCCAATTCCTGTCGTCAATTCCTTACTCAGTGTCGGTTAGCGTTCAGCGCTCAGCCCACTCGATATGCCAATGAAGCCGCCAAAGTAGCTTACCTGGTGAATTTGTTGGAAGGGCCACCGTTACACCTTTTCAATGCCCTCTTCGAACAAGGCTCCCCTCTGGCCATGTCGTTTGCTGCCTTCGCTGAAGAGCTGAAACGAGCTTATGATCACCCAGTACGTGGGCAGCAAGCCGGTCAGCGCCTGTTAAGGCTCCGTCAAGGGAGACTCTCAGTCCGTGAGTTTGTGAATCAGTTCAGAAGCCTTGCAGTAGAGTCTGGCTGGAATGACAGCGCCCTTATATCAGCCTTCCAAAGCGGCCTTAACAGGGAGATTGGTAAGGAACTCGCTCTCCGGGGGGAATTGTCTTCCTTGGATGAGGCCATCAAATTAGCCATCGGAGTAGCCGACCATGTCTCTCTGTGGCGTGTCGAGCCTGTTCCACCTGTCCTGCCCTCAGCTCATCGTCCAGCCCCCCCGAATCTATACAAGCCCTACCAAGAAGCGGCGAGCTCCGAGGCGGAGCCCATGCATGTGGATCGTGTTCACCTATCTCCTGAAGAACGAGCCCGTAGGCTTAACTCCCAGTCCTGTTTCTATTGTGGCCAGCCCAGTCATTTTCTTGCCTCCTGTCCTGTTCGTCCAGCAAAAGGGCCGGCTCGTCAGTAGTGGGAGAAATACTGGCGAGCCGTGCAGTTAGTTCTTCTCCCCCCGTTCGTTCTCAGTTGGATGCCGCCCTCGTGTGGCATAGGCAGTCATATCCTCTCTCTGCTCTCGTTGATTCAGGGGCTGATGAGAGTTTTATTGACAGTGCAGTGTGCCAGCAGCTGGGCATCGAGACTGAGCCCCTCGATGTCCCACTGGAGTCCAAAGCCCTCACTGGGATGCCACTGGCCAGGGTGGACCGTAGAACTGTTCCTGTGTCTCTTCGCCTGTCAGGAAATCACCAAGAGGTAATCAGTTTCCATGTCATTGACTGTCCTCATGTGCCGTTAGTTCTGGGTTTCCCTTGGTTACAGATTCATAATCCTCAGATGGACTGGTCCACTAGCAAGATTGTTTCCTGGAGTTCATACTGCCATTCAAACTGTCTTCACTCTGCTCTGACTCCTGCCTCTGAACCTTGTCCTCTACCGGAACCCACGGATTTGTCCTCGGTTCCTGTAATTTACCATGATTTAGCTCCGGTATTCAGTAAACAACAGGCTCTGTCTCTACCTCCTCACCGGCCGTATGATTGTGCCATTGAACTCTTGTCTGGAGCTCCCCTTCCCAGCAGCAGGCTCTACAATCTCTCCCGACCGGAGCAGCAGGCCATGGAGACATACATCCGGGATTCTCTGGCGGCTGGGATCATTAGACCATCTTCCTCTCCGGTGGGTGCAGGTTTTTTCTTTGTGGGAAAGAAAGACGGCACTCTCAGACCTTGTATTGATTTTCGGGGACTAAACAATATAACTGTCAAGAACAAGTATCCACTGCCTCTGATTGACTCTGCATTTGTCCCTCTGCACGGTGCCACCATCTTCACCAAACTGGATTTGCGCAACGCGTACCACCTTGTGCGCATTAGGGAGGGGGACGAGTGGAAGACTGCTTTCAACACTCCTATGGGCCACTTTGAGTATCTGGTGATGCCTTTTGGTCTGACAAATGCTCCTGCAGTCTTCCAGGCTCTTGTTAATGACGTCCTCAGAGACATGATTAACCGGTTTGTATTTGTCTACCTTGATGATATCCTGATCTTCTCCCAGTCTCCTCAGGAACACCAAGTCCATGTCCGTCAGGTGCTGCAGCGTCTCCTTGAGAATAAGCTGTTTGTAAAAGCGGAAAAGTGTGAATTCCATGCCTCCACTGTGTCCTTTCTGGGCTATATCATCACACAGGGTGAGGTGCGCATGGATCCAGCCAAGGTCTCCGCTGTCTCCGACTGGCCCGCTCCCACCAGCCGTAAGCAGCTGCAGCGCTTCCTGGGGTTTGCCAACTTTTACCGGAGGTTCATTCAAGATTACAGCCGGATTGCTGCCCCTCTGACAGCCCTCACCTCCACCTCATCCTCCTTCCGCTGGACACCTAAGGCTGATGCAGCCTTTTCTGAGCTCAAGCGTCGCTTTGTCTCGGCTCCCGTCCTGGTCCAGCCCGACCCGTCACTGCAATTTATTGTGGAGGTGGACGCATCAGACACTGGGGTAGGTGCGGTTCTCTCTCAACGCTCCCCCACTGATAACAAGCTGCATCCGTGTGCTTTCCTCTCCCACAAGCTTTCATCCACAGAGAGGAATTATGATATCGGCATCCGAGAGTTACTGGCTGTGAAGCTCGCATTGGAGGAGTGGCGGCATTGGCTAGAGGGCGCAGAGCATCCCTTCATAGTTTGGACTGATCACAAGAACCTCTCGTACATCCAGACGGCTAAGCGGCTAAACTCTCGTCAGGCAAGGTGGGCCTTGTTCTTTGGTCGTTTTAACTTCACCCTTACTTATCGTCCAGGCTCCAGGAATGTGAAGCCCGATGCCCTGTCTCGTCAGTTCGCTGGTGAAGATGAAAACTCTGACCCTGAGCCCATACTGCCTTCCTCCTGTATAGTTGCCACTGTTACGTGGGAGATTGAATCCCTGGTTCGACAAGCCCAGAACGCCCAGCCCGACCCAGGTAACGGTCCTCCTGATTGTTTATATGTCCCAGACTCTGTCCGCTCCCAGGTTCTGCTGTGGGCTCATTCCTCCCGCCTTACCTGTCACCCTGGAATCCATCGGACCCTCTCCTTCCTTCGGCAACGCTTCTGGTGGTCCACCATGGAGGCAGACACGCGGTCCTTCGTGTCAGCCTGCTCCATCTGTGCCCGAAACAAGACCTCCACTAAGGCCAGTTCCGGTCTGCTCCGTCCTCTACCTATTCCTAGTCGTCCATGGTCTCACATTGCTGTGGATTTCGTCACGGGCCTTCCCCCATCTGGAGGTAACACCACCATACTCACCGTCATTGACCGTTTTTCCAAGGCTGCCCATTTCATTGCCCTTCCCAAACTCCCCTCCGCCAAGGAGACTGCTGACCTGCTTGTGCAACATGTCTTCCGTATTCATGGTTTACCTTCTGATATAGTCTCTGACAGAGGACCCCAGTTCACTTCTCAAGTGTGGAAGGCGTTCTGTGCAGCTTTGGGAGCGACCTCCAGTCTCTCTTCAGGCTACCACCCGCAGACCAATGGCCAGACGGAGCGGGCTAACCAGGAGATGGAGGCTGCGCTCCGCTGCATCACCTCTGCAAACCCCTCCTCCTGGAGCTCTCAACTACTCTGGGTAGAGTATGCCCATAACACTCTCACTAACTCCTCCTCCGGTCTGTCTCCCTTTCTCTGCTCACTCGGCTATCAGCCCCCTCTGTTTCCTGCCCAGGAGAATGACATTGCTGTTCCGTCAGTCCAGGCCCACATGCGCCGTTGTCGCAGTGTATGGAGACGTGCCCGCTCAGCTCTCCTTCGTGCATCCACCAGGACCCAGAATCAAGCCAACCGTCGCCGTACCCCTGCACCCAACTACGCCCCTGGGCAGAAGGTATGGCTTCTTGCTAAGGATCTGCCCCTCAAGGTTGAATCTAAAAAACTCTCCCCTCGTTTTGTTGGCCCTTATGAGATTGAGTCTGTCATTAACCCCTGTGCTGTCCGGCTGAAGCTCCCTGCCTCTTTTCGTATCCATCCTACATTCCATGTGTCCCAACTCAAGCCTGTCCAGTCCAGCCCCCTCTCCCCCCCTGCAGCCGCTCCCCCTCCTCCTCGGATGGTGGATGACCATCCGGCGTACACCGTCCGGCGCATCCTAGACGTCCGCCGCCGGGGCCGGGGGTTCCAGTACCTCGTCGACTGGGAGGGGTACGGTCCTGAGGAGCGCTGTTGGGTTCCTCGGCGCAACATCTTGGACCCCACGCTCATCAGGGATTTCAATCGGCAGCGTCCTGACCGGGCCAGACGTGCGCCAGGTGGCGCCCGTAGAGGGGGGGGTACTGTCATGTCCTCTGCCTCCTAGTCTCTCTCTTTGTGTGTGTGTGTGGTCTGATTACAGAGCTGGAGTCAGGTGTGCGGAGTCAGGAGCCGGCCTGCTCAAGCTGCAACTCATCACCAATCTTCCTCTACTACATAAGCCCGGCTCAAACCTCCAGACTCTGCCAGATTGTCGACTCAGTTCATGCTGTTAGTCACTTTCAAGCCATTTAGCCTGTTTTGCAGTTCCGTCCTGCATTTTGCCGTGACTCACTTTTTGCTTCTGTGTTCAGATCTTGTCCTGACTCCTGCCGCCTGCTCCAGCTCTGGAAGACTCAGTCCTTCATCCAGCCTGCCCTCTCTCCAGCCAGCTGTCAAGCCCGGACTACTCCACTCCCCAGGCCAGTTATCAAGCCCGGACTCCTCCATTCTCCAGACCAGCCTCGTCCTCCCCCTCCACAGTCCACCCAGCCTGGCCTCCCCTTTCCTTCCTCCACGCCACCTTACCTGATCCTCCATTAAACCATTGTTTGAACTGTCCTGCTGCCTCCTCGTGTTGTCTCTGCCTTTAGAGTCCGCCAACCTCAAACCCGTGACACACATCGTACCACGTGGACGGTTTGTGGCGGACTATTTCAACCGGAAGCTGTTCCACTCCATCCAGTTCCAAGCCGTCTGTGACCACAAGGGCTGCTTCCTGGATGTCCACGTGGGCTTCCCTGGCTGTGTGCACGATGCCAGGGTCCTCAGGTGCAGCCCCTTGTATGTGCACCAGCTGTACCCACCTCCAGGATGGTGCCTCATTGGTGATGGAGGGTATCCCTGCTTGGCTCAACCCATTTGCCTGATGACCCCGTTCCGTGAGCCTGTCCGGAATGCTGTCGAGGGCAGGTACAACACAAGGCTGTCCAGGGCAAGGTGTGTGGTGGAGAGGGCATTTGGGGTGCTGAAGACCAGGTGGCGCTCCATCTTTTTGAAGGCCCTGGAGGTGAAGGTGGAGTTTGCATCAGAGGTCATCATCGACTGCCTTTTCCTCCACAACCTCTGTGTTTGGAATGGGGACATTTTGGAGCCTGATGAAGGTGGTGATGGTGATGATGGGGATGACTGCGACGAAGGCGATGAGCCACTCCAACGGTCTGGGGACACCCTCAGGAACAGGCTCGCAGCTGCAGTGTCTGCTCCAATTGACCGGATCCCTGTACTGCAGGAACATGATTACTGTTAAGTTTTCTTTATTCTTTTGTTTTGTTTTTATTTATTTTAACCTTTACCCAGGGAGTTTCAGTTTCAAGTTCATTTAAATTTAAATTTTATCCAATCCTGGTGAATACATGTACATCGTTGTAATAAAGTAAAATTCAAGCTCCCAAATAACATGAGTTTTGTTTCATCTGTTCACTTCACCTCTTGTAACGTGTCAAAACAATTTACTGTACAGTGCGCTAGCTAGAGACCTCTAGTGGATGGCACTCCCACCTGATACCTGATACCAACATTGATAAATAAAACACTGACACTGACTGTAATCTGTTTTTATTTTATTTCTTTTGCAAAAATGACTCAAGCATTGACATTAGTCTTTCCTCCCTGGCTTGGCTCACCCTCTCCCTCTCCTCTCTTTCTTGCCGTTCCTCCCTAGCTCTGCTGTTCATCCACTCTCTCCACTCTCTCTCCCTCCTCTCTCTCCTTCTCTCCTTTCTCTCTCCCTCTTCTCTTCTCTCTCCAGTGCCTCTCTCTCTTTCTTCTCCTCCCTTTCTTTCACTCTGCGTTCCTTCTCCTCTCTCTCCTGAAACTCCCTAAGGAGAGTGAGCCACTCCGACTCACGTCTCCTCTTAGCTGGAGTGCTCGATTCCTGCTCTGGAGGAGAGACCACTGCTGCAGTGGTTGGTGCCATGGCTGAGGAGATGAGGTTTGGTGGGGCTATGGATGGTCTTTGCCCCATCACCTCATCCATGGCATCAAACCACTTCCAGTTTGCAGCAGTGGCCTCTCCTCCCTCAGTGCTCACACCCGTGCGAGGTGCCTTCAGTTCCTACAAAACAACATACACAAAGGTCATCTGATAATCATTATTTAGCTAAACTTTTCACCACTAGTCATATACTCTGTGATTAAATTAGGGAAACCAGGGGAAAAGCATAATGGACTGCACTGTTTTAACAAATTGTAGATATTACCCAGCACTGACTTTGCCTGATTATTTTGAAGAAAGACATCAAACATCATCATCACATGTTTCTTTTGTGCTAAACATCAAGACTGTAGTGCTTTTGATACTTCAACTCACCTTGTATTTTTAGCCCACCCAGGCTCGACCTTCCCCTCCAACCCATGCTCCTTGATGAACATCCTATACAAGCATAACATTGGTCAAATTGGCATACATTTTTGACAGGGGATAAGCACTTATATGTGAACATCTACCAGCCACTGACAGATAAATGTTCAAATTCACCAGCCACTAAATAGTAAATCATTATATTGTGTCTCAAATCTACCACTAGCCGCTTTCATATTTTACCAGCATTTGGCTGGTGGCTGGTGCTACTTTCCCACCATTATGGTCATTGCAATGATCCCTTAAGACAAAACTAACTGGTCACCAGCAATATTGTACTGTAATTATACATCTCAGGAGAGCAGAACAGTAACTTCTAATGAGCCATGCACATGACAATTATAACACTCAAAACGTAATTTTCTTACTCAAAGCCTTTCACGGCAGCATTGCGCCTGCCGGTAAACTGGTCCTCATTTTTACCCCGCCATTTGATAAGGCGCTCGGTGTCTTCATCAGTCCCTTGAAGAAACGAACAATGATACGGCGTTATTAATCACGGTTACGTTACTCATCACACGTCCACATTTACAGCTCAGTTGTAGTTAACTACGGTGTTATTAGCCAACTCGCTAACCTCTAACTTTATGCTAAATTAGCATGTAGGCTAACGGGCTTGCAGGCCAGTCGAGCGGTACATACAATTCCAACAATAAAGATACGTTCATTATGAATATAAACCCCGACATTCAAATATTATTTGACCACATACAAGCCGTATTACAGTTTGGTTACTCACATTTATAAGCGCTCTGTCGCTGGCTGGTGCCAGGACCGTCTGCCTCGCAGTCCGCCATTCCGCAGTCTGAAGACACGCAATGCATTTTGGGGCGGTTGAGTATATCCAGTAAGCTCACGGCGCATACTCAGAAATTTTTGCTAATCTAGTATACATCCGGGCATTTCTCGCCTACACAAAATTCACATACTATGCAGTTGGAACGTACTACATACTCAATTTCACGCCACACTTAGTATGAATAGTACGTTAGTATGCGGTTAGTATCCGATTCCGAACACACCCCTGGTCTCTGGTATTATCGTCACGTCGAGGCAAGCAGTGCTACCGGCTTTCCAAAGCTGTAGACAACAGGCCTCTCTGGATGTGGAACACTGGCGATGTTGCACCAGTGTTGGCTGCTGGATGGAGTTGAAGTTTCTAGCTCTTCTAACTGTTGTAAAAGTCTAAATGATCTAGTTCCTAAATAGCTTTGAAAGCAATCTTCGCTTGGCCGGGCATTGATAACTTCTTAACTATTAGACACGAGGTTCAAACTTCTTGCAAGCGATTCTTAAGTTCATCTGAAGAAGACGTCTCTAACTCCAGGTTCAAAATCTAAGTTTCACTAAAGTCGAATTGCAGCTAAAATTGTTGATCTTGGCTTCAGCAGGTTTCTTGGCGAGAGCGGAATGTTGAACTGACGAAAAAGCCAGATAAGAACGTTTTATAGCTCTTTGAATTTTCAGGGGTCTTTTTCTGTTACGCCTTGTTTACTAATGAATTTCTTTGTTTGAGAAGATTTATGATTGTCCTGTTTCAGAGAGGGGGTAGTGATGAAACTCTGGTAAGTGTCAACAGCAGTCTTTTGTTCCTTCGTATTGACACATTGGTATGTATTCCTGTTCTCACCCAATGGTGACTGTTCCTTTTGATTAATCAGAACAGTCTGGTACTCCAAATGAAGAAAGGAGGATGATTCCCTATATTCAGATGTGTGAAAGGTATGGGTGTGTGAGTGTATAGTTCATTAGTATTCCTGAGTCCTTGAGTCCTTCTCCTCCTGATGACTGGAAGATAAAGGTCATTAACTGTGGAATGTGTGAGAAAGTTTCAAACCTCTTTGCAGTATCCTGTTGTTAATCCCCAAGAGCTTTTGGGGAGACATCTCCTGCTATCAGATACCACTTTTGAAGCTGTGGATTGTGTCAAATAGACACCTTTGTGGCCACTTGTTGTGATAGGCCATTTGGTGTTGATTCAAGAAAGCAACAGAAAGGTTGGGGCTTTCTCCAATGGTCTCCCTGGTATCGCTACATCAACAAAGACAAATCTTGTCATTGTTATTATCATTCCCCCAAGGCTTGCCACTGATCACTAGCAGGCAGCTTTAAAGACAACCAACTTGCAAGCATTGTATGTGCCAGAGAAAACAGTCTCAAAAACAAGTCTCTTTATTCTCCTAGCAATTGCATTTTCAACTGACAAACATAAATCTTAATGATAATTGGGATGAGGATGATTTTATTTCATTTCCAATTCCAAGTTCATAATCAAATAGTCAGCTTTACATTGGCTATTGACACTGTTAGGGCAAATAAATAAATCAGAGTAAAACAGCTTCAATTGCCACTTACTTAATGAGCTTGTGGTTGCCATCAAGATGCCACAGCAAATTTGGCCCTGCCGCTCGTTATATTCTCCTGCGAAGCCTGTGGGACATAGTCCGAAGAGCAGCACCTTCAGGATTAGTCCTGATGAGACTTTGCCGCACACGCTGTCTCTGGACTATGATGCCCTCACCCACGAGCCGTGCCCTAACAGCTTCTGGTCCTATTTCGTCATTGGCAGAGACGATCTCCAGCACACAGTTATCAAGTGTGTCATTGGTTAGATCTGTGTAGCGACCCCTAAATGAAAGATTGTACTGTCTATAGAAGACAATGTGTAAAATATAAGAATTTAGATCAATTTTACTCTGAGAAAAAGACAACATTTGAACATTCTGCTCCAGTGGTAATAAATGTCAAACTACAATAAAGATTGCTTTACAGCAAACAAAACATAGCTTAGTTATTGAAATTAAGATAAAGGAACAGTGGCAAGGTCTGCTATGTGGTATATGATGAGCATGACAGTTTGTTTTCTCCAAGATTTGCGATTTGAAATACAGTTCCAATACACAATAGTATATTGTTTTCTTTATATCATTAGTAGACAGGGCAATTCAGAAATGTTTCTTGACCCTCATATTATAAGCGCTTTGTAAAGAAACCAAACAATAGACACATACCTTAACCGTCGCTTCACTGTGCTTCTTGACACACCTAATATGTCTGCAATCTGTTTTCCAGAGACGTTAAATGACAACATCTGCAACTGCTCTTGGGTTATTCGATACACCGGTCTTCCAGTCTGTCCTCCCATTCGAGGTACGGTGAAACCAGGAAGAACTGTAGTCCAAGAGAAAAACCAGGATTAAGAAAAAGGATATTTCACTGGTGTTCCACACAATTCCACCCCCCGTGCAGAGTCGTTCCCACTGCAAGTTGGATCTAGAGATTTACAAAGCCAACAGTATATGGGTTGCTATAGACACATTTACCTAATTAAAGTGCAAAGCAAATCAATTTCATGTACCCAATTGTGGGGGTGTATGGAATTGCCCGGTACGTTGTTCATAAAGCAAAGTTTTACTATAATCAGAGCATTTGCTGCAAAATATCCACTGCCGTTGACTTTAACATATTTACACCCCACATACACACATTTCTGGGGGTGGAAGGAATCAAGGTCAGCAGTAGGTGCCACATACAAGCGTTCTACATCATCAGAAGGCTAGATGTGTGGACCTATGATTGCCATTCCCAAGCTCAATTATGTGTAATAGGTTGCTGCACCAAGTTTTGTGTTGATGCAATTAGTAACAACTTTGGTACAGAGCTGCAGTGACTAGTAACATTAAAAGAAATGGATACAATTAGGCTCTATCCACAAGACTCCCAGCTTTCCAGCCATTACCAACTCATGCAATTCCAAGACTGTTTAGGGACCAGACCAGAGTATGCAGAAATAGACAATATAATTCAGAAATTGTGGAAATAACATTTTTGTACTTCAGTACGTGATTTGGGCCATGGAACCACATTGGGCATGGTCGTAAAAGTAAGACGCTTGTGGTTCCAATGAGCCCATGAGTAAGCTACCATGGGATGGTATGGTATCTACGACTACGGATTCCTTAGGATCTTTAGTTAAGAGGTGATACCTCCATCTTCACTCTAGCTTTAAAATTGAACCCCAAAAGACGGTAATGTCACCGGGCCCGTATTGGATGGTTTTATACAAATGTGTTCTGGTAACTAACAACACATTACAAGAGTTCTGCTGTGTTTTAAAATGTTTCTTGGTTAAATGAATTGGCCAAGTTAGCTAAAGAGCTACATATTAAAGAGCTATTTAAATAACATAACTGTTCGATTTGACGAGCAAACTTACCAGGTTGTTGTTGTTGTTGATTGTTGGCTTCCTGAATTAACTCGCTGATTAAACTCAGAATTCTGACTTTAATCTCAGAATTCTGACTTTAAACTCAGAATTCTCACTTTATTCTCAGAATTCTGACTTTATATTTGAAGTATTGGAGAGGTTTGGATTGGGGGGGGGGGGTTTCTTAAATGGGTTAGGACACTTTACAACTCCCCGGAGGCTTGTGTCATAACTAATGGCACACAATCATCGCCTTTCCCATTGCGTAGGGGAACAAGACAGGGTTGCCCCTTATCTCCGCTGCTCTTCGCACTGGCACTTGAGTCTCTAGCTGAGGCTATTAGGCAACACCAAGATGTGCATGGTATGACAGTCGGGGGAACGGTTCACAAAATTGCACTTTATGCGGATGACATCTTGTTTTTAACAAAACCTGAAATTTCAATACCAGCTACTCTCTCTATTATTCATGAGTTCAGTTCCTTCTCAGGCTACAAAATTAACTATGGCAAATCGGAGGCCATGCCATTAGGTAGTCCTGCTGGTCTAACTTTACCTACCAGCTGTCCTTTCAAATGGTCCCCCACAGGCTTCACCTACCTTGGGATAAAAGTTTCACCAGACTTGACAGGGTTATGGAAGCTTAACTTTTCTCCAATAGTAACTAAAATAAAGAAGGATTTAGACAGATGGCATGATCTCCCCTTATCCTTCATGGGGCGCATTAGTTTAATTAAAATGAATGTCTTCCCCCGGCTCTTATATCCCCTACAAATGCTACCCTTATGGATCTCCAAGAAGGTTGCTCTTGATATAGAGAGAGCATTCTCTAGATTCATATGGCATGGCAAGAGGCCTAGACAGAAAACGAAAACACTACAGTTGCCCTCTGACAGGGGAGGCCTGGCCCTGCCAAACATAATTTTTTACAACTGGGCATGCCATGCTCGCTTCCTATGGGAATGGTTACATGCTCATCTTGAATCCAAGTCCTTTTTAGATTTGTGGTCCTCTCTGCCTTCCTCGTTATGGAGCTTGGTCATGGGTGATAGGAAGAAGTTACCTAGGGATATCAAGAATAATCCGATTATATACAACACAATCAGAGTGTGGCAGGAAATTTGTAAACATTTAGGTAGAGGGAGTTGCGCCTCATTCCTGACCCCTCTCATAAGGAACCAGGATTTTCCCTCAGGTCTCCCTCCCAATATTTTTGACTCATGGCATGACAATGGGGCACGTGTGATTGGAGACTTATACCATGATAGGGCACTAATGATTTTCCAGCAACTACAGTCACAATTCAGTGTCCCTAAAGAACACTTTTATGGTTTCCTCCAGATCTGCCATTTTGTTAGATCTAAGAGTTTACCTCCTCCAGACTCAGTCATGTACAATGACGTAGAGAGGTTCCTTATTGACCGAAAAGGTATCACCCATTTTATTTCCGCCTACTATGCACTGCTATACTCTCTCAGCCCAGGTGATATCACAAGCATTTCACAGAAATGGGAGAGAGATCTTGACACTGAGTATATTGAGGATGATTGGCAGGAGGCCATTCAAGTGTTTAGGTCCACCTTTACATGTAATAGACTGAGAGAGACACAGTATAAAATACTACGTCTACATATAACTCCTTACATACTAAACAAGATGGATTGTCAGGCCTCACCCCTGTGTAATAAGTGTCAGAGAGAGGTTGGAACATATTACCATTACTTTTGGCAATGTAAATTGATTAAAAGATTTTGGGGTACAATTTCTCAGGTAAAGGTAAAGGTTAAGAGAGACCCAGGCCTTTTCATTCTTGGTCTTCCCTCAAAGGAGGTGACTCTAACCCATTTACAGTTCAAACTATGTGACAAATTACTATTATTGGCCAGAAAATGTATTTTGATTAACTGGATCAAGGATAAGCCACCTACTGCCACATTGTGGTACAGGGAGATATTCAGGGTCCTCCCTCACGAAATAATTAGTGCAGTTCTGAAGGGTAATGAGAGGTCCTTTACTAAAATGTGGTCTCCTTTGCTTGACTACTTACCTGGGGAATTGACTCTGTTAGTGCTGAGGGGCCAATGCTCCTTGCGGTGGCCACACCCATCCAGGGTGGACTCATAAGTGTCTTTCTCTTCTCGTTGCTTGGGTACTGCTGTGTTTTGGAGTTTTGGCTCAACTTGTATGGGGTTATTTTACTGCCAATAATCGAGAGTAGAAAAGATTAGAGCGAGAGCATCATTTTCCGTGCTCTCGTGCAGATTTTACATGCTCACGTTCAAAACTCTGTGCTCGTGCTCAGATTTCCCCTGCTCGCGTTCAAAACTCTGTGCTCGCGCTCAGATTTCCTCTGCTTGCACTCAAAACTCTCCGCTCGCGCTCAGATTTCCTCTGCTCGCACTCAAAACTCTGCTCGCGCTCAGATTTCCTCTGCTCGCACTCAAAACTTTGAGACTTTGGGGGCGGGGTTAGAGAGTCGTTGTTGTCTTCTGTGATTGGCTGTCTGATCGCTGCAGATGCTCAACTGACAGCAGCAGTGCACCTACAGGGTCAGGTTGTGCCAAATGCCAACCCGGTTGCCAGGTCAGGCAAACTTTTCTAGCCTAAGAGCAACCGAAACTAGCCAAAAGTAATAATGTAAATAATTTGTCATTACATTTCCACGGTTGTCACTGGAAAACAAATACAAATGTACGATTTTGAGACCTGACAGAGAGAGAAGAGGAGCAGTTCACTTCCCGACAGCTGCCAACAGCTCCTGTCCAAGCTACTGTCAGCTAACAGGTAACGTTACATTTGTTTAATCAGTTTATCAGTGTTTAGACATTTGGTAAATGCGATTTTGAATCGCTGTAGTATGACAAAGGTGTAGTTAGCTGCTAGGCTAACAGGCTGTGCAACTTTGTCAATAGACATGCTTAGCGTTAGCCTACTTGATAACGGGGAAATTGTGTGCTAACTCTATGCTCTAGCTATGTTTAGCATGTATTCTTATGATTCCTACTATGGATACCAATTTTGGGTATTGTTTCTCGGCCCAAAACCTGTCATCGACCCTCATTATTAACAGTTAACGGGAGATTAGGCTAACGTACTTCCCGGCTCTACTGAGTGCATTGATTCTTTTATTGATTAATACCTTCTACCATGACAGACGTTACTGTCGTCTACTACGATTCCATTCTATTCTACAACTCTTTCACTACTAGTACAACAGCTCTACTATGTTTATTGTAGCTCTACTATAGCCATACTATACTCATAGTATGGCTATTCCCCACTGATGTTGACCTGTCTTCTTCTGTCTGTGTGTGTGTGTGTGTGTGTGTGTGTGTGTGTGTGCGAGAGCAGTGAGCTAGAGGTTTTTCTGTCCTCTCTGCCCTGTCTGTCTGAGGAGCCCAGATCAGACCGAGGCCCCAGTCTGAACAGAGCAGAGCGCTGGGAGCTCCTGTTCTTCTCCAGCACAACCTGATGGAGCAGGTAGGAAGAGGGACCAGAGCCCCGCAGGGCGGAGCCATTCGGCTTCAGTTCCAATGTAGTTTGTTTGTTGTCGGTTTTGACAGTCTATCTTCTACTGTCTTCTACCCCACTGATTCACATTCATATGTGAAACACTGACACATGTATACTCCAGTATAATCATATACCTACATATGAAACGCTTGCACATATACAAGTGAAACATTTATAGTATGTATCTGAAATACTTATACATACATATCCAAGACTACTGCATATAAATACATAAAACACCAGGGGTGTTTTTGTATTTGCATTTGTTTAGGTTTAGCATAGGTAACACTTGGACATGAATGTGTAAATTAAAAGTATACATATACTGTATGTATACTTTAATATGCAATTATCTTGATTTGTTAGGCTAACTCTAGTCAGGATTTTCATAGTAATCCTTGCTTGTCTGAGCCTCCTTTGTGGAATGGGAAGGATATTTATTTTGAACTTAATTGAGCATTTTCAAGGTCAGCAATTACTTGGTAACACCTTTTTCACCTCTACTGTAGCAAGTGCTTCACAAATAAAATACTGAGCCTCTTACTGTACTGTACTGATAATTACTGTAGTTTCTTCTGTTACAGAAACTCCTGCTCTTCAAGAATCACCTGACACTTCTCGGAAAAATGCTCCCAGTGTTTAAGAGCAAAGAGAAATTAACTTTTTTATGATGTGTTCTGGTGTATTCAGATGTAGTGTTCATAGTGTATACATTTTTACTTATTTATTGGGGTATTTTGGAAAGGCTTACTCAAATTAAGTCAAAGAAGGTTGTAAGGTATGAGACAAGCACCCCCATCTTTTTTTTTTTATCTCACTTTTGGCAAGCCAAGTGAGGCAGTTTTATATGCTACATGTTTTTGATTTATTTTAGATTTGTTGTTTCTTGTTTGTGAAGCCTTTTATCTAACCAGGACCTTAGTCCTTACATTGGAAGTAAGCATATTAAATTCTTTCTGTTACAGTAACACCTACAGTAGATGTTTTTCCTGAATCTTACCTTGTACTGACATATTACAGCTGCTCTCTGTGAACTGGGACTCTCTAAACATCCACCTGTTATAAACTAGTGTTCCAGTTCAAAGATGATTTCTCTTTTCTAATCACTTGATTGGTCTTCTTCAAATCTGAGACTGTCTTGTAATGCTTAATACTCCTTAGTATGTTTCACCCATTTAACATGGAACATGTAGAATGTGTGTTTTGAAATAAATGTTTATTAC
This sequence comes from Centroberyx affinis, assembly GCF_046629955.1. Classification (NCBI taxonomy): domain Eukaryota; kingdom Metazoa; phylum Chordata; class Actinopteri; order Beryciformes; family Berycidae; genus Centroberyx; species Centroberyx affinis. The sequence continues at coordinate 29,067 of NW_027279031.1, read as the reverse complement.
TTTACACTACATATAACAATTTGTCTTGGATTATCTCTTAAATAAGTCTTATCTGTTACCACATTGTAGTCCATTGCTGGTTATTACAATTTACCATCATTAATTACATGTTTTTCCAGTCACAAATATCAATATTGTCATATTATCATGTAGAATATTCTGGGTTTGTTTGGTGTCAGCTCCAGGCCTGCTGCGTCTCCTCAGTGCAGCAGGAGGTGTTTTCAGTGTCAGTGGGAAAAAGGTCCGTCAGGCAGGAGGAGGGGGAGGGGAGGTGCTGCTACAGGTGCAGCAGCAGTGTCCTGACCAACTCCACTGGAACACACAGGCTGATGAGACAGCAGTCATCCAGAGACGAGTACTGGAGGAGAGGGAAAGAAGAGGAGAGGAGAAGAAGAGAGGGAGATATAGGGACAGGAGGAGTATGTTGAGGGAGCAAAATAGGGGAGAGGAGAGGTTTTAGGCACAATTCAATTTATGTAACAACATATATAGAGGTGTATTAGTTTGCTAATTGCTGTACTCTGTTCAGCAAACTGTTCTGGGAACAGGCTGGTATCAATGTAGCCACCAAGAAAGCTAACATTAGCCAAGAAAAATACTCAAAACTGAAAACTATGATAACTTTCAACAAACAAACTACATTGGAACTGAAGCCGAATGGCTCCGCCCTGCGGGGCTCTGGTCCCTCTTCCTACCTGCTCCATCAGGTTGTGCTGGAGAAGAACAGGAGCTCCCAGCGCTCTGCTCTGTTCAGACTGGGGCCTCGGTCTGATCTGGGCTCCTCAGACAGACAGGGCAGAGAGGACAGAAAAACCTCTAGCTCACTGCTCTCGCACACACACACACACACACACACACACACACAGACAGAAGAAGACAGGTCAACATCAGTGGGGAATAGCCATACTATGAGTATAGTATGGCTATAGTAGAGCTACAATAAACATAGTAGAGCTGTAGTACTAGTAGTGAAAGAGTTGTAGAATAGAATGGAATCGTAGTAGACGACAGTAACGTCTGTCATGGTAGAAGGTATTAATCAATAAAAGAATCAATGCACTCAGTAGAGCCGGGAAGTACGTTAGCCTAATCTCCCGTTAACTGTTAATAATGAGGGTCGATGACAGGTTTTGGGCCGAGAAACAATACCCAAAATTGGTATCCATAGTAGGAATCATAAGAATACATGCTAAACATAGCTAGAGCATAGAGTTAGCACACAATTTCCCCGTTATCAAGTAGGCTAACGCTAAGCATGTCTATTGACAAAGTTGCACAGCCTGTTAGCCTAGCAGCTAACTACACCTTTGTCATACTACAGCGATTCAAAATCGCATTTACCAAATGTCTAAACACTGATAAACTGATTAAACAAATGTAACGTTACCTGTTAGCTGACAGTAGCTTGGACAGGAGCTGTTGGCAGCTGTCGGGAAGTGAACTGCTCCTCTTCTCTCTCTGTCAGGTCTCAAAATCGTACATTTGTATTTGTTTTCCAGTGACAACCGTGGAAATGTAATGACAAATTATTTACATTATTACTTTTGGCTAGTTTCGGTTGCTCTTAGGCTAGAAAAGTTTGCCTGACCTGGCAACCGGGTTGGCATTTGGCACAACCTGACCCTGTAGGTGCACTGCTGCTGTCAGTTGAGCATCTGCAGCGATCAGACAGCCAATCACAGAAGACAACAACGACTCTCTAACCCCGCCCCCAAAGTCTCAAAGTTTTGAGTGCGAGCAGAGGAAATCTGAGCGCGAGCAGAGTTTTGAGTGCGAGCAGAGGAAATCTGAGCGCGAGCACAGAGTTTTGAGTACGAGCAGAGGAAATCTGAGCGCGAGCAGAGGAAATCTGAGCGCGAGCGGAGAGTTTTGAGTGCGAGCAGAGGAAATCTGAGCGCGAGCAGAGGAAATCTGAGCGCGAGCACAGAGTTTTGAGTGCGAGCAGAGGAAATCTGAGCGCGAGCACAGAGTTTTGAACGCGAGCAGGGGAAATCTGAGCACGAGCGGAGAGTTTTGAGTGCGAGCATGTAAAATCTGCGCGAGAGCACGGAAAATGATGCTCTCGCTCTAATCTTTTCTACTCTCGATTATTGGCAGTAAAATAACCCCATAAACTTGATTGTACTTCTTGTATCACTGTGTACTACTGTGAAATGTTGGAGTTGATGTGACTGTTGTGTATGGCTGCACTGATTGGTGGTGTGTCTGTGTGCAGGACGGTGTGGGGGGGGGGCTTTTGTGTGTGGTGCCGGGGTGGGGGAGGGGGGTGGTCAGCTGGGAGATTTCTCTGTTTAGGGTGGATGGTGCCTATAAGACATGTGATAGGTACGTAGCCCAAACGTACCCACTAGCAAGAGCCCACATGACCACAACGTAGGCATACGTACAGCCCAACGCAGCCCCTACGTCAAAAAGGGGTGGGTATGTTGACGCCAACCAATAGCATGGAAGCCTTAATGGTCCAGACGCCTTAAGATGTTCAAAATGGACGCGTTAACAGGGTATTTTCTGTCATCTTAAGATGTACAAATTTGACGTATTAATGCAGACGCCGAACTAGATGTTTTGGTCTAATCCGCGTTCCATAGTATCATACTATAAAGCAAGGAATCTCTTTCTGTGTGTGTGTGTGTGTCCGTCGCATATCTCGAGAATCGTTCGTCCGATCGACTTCACACTTGGCGGGTGTAGCTGGGGACCCAAGGAAGTGCAGTGTCGGATTTGGTGCAATTTGGACACGCAACACGTTCAATATTAATAAACTTTGACTAAACAAGCGAACAGCGCTCTGTGCAGCAGCAGGGCGAAGTCTTTAAAGTGAATTAGTGATGAATCACCCTCATGCATGAATCATACATCAATAATAGCCTAATTTTACGCATGATTCATGATGATGAAAATATTATGAAGTATTATTAAGGGGAGCCAAGCTCCCCCTGGCTCCCCTGTAGGTCGCACCCTTGGCTACCCGATACTTGCACACCTGTAACTGCTTAACAGTTAATTTACATATTAATGCACTAACCATTAGCAAACACAACACTTTTAAGAACTAGCCTATTATTTCTTGGCAGAAGGATTATGTTGCAGGCTAGAATTTATATGCACATTGTAAATACCAGTATGAAAGAAATAACAGACCACAAGAGTATAAGTAATTATTTTATTCATCATGATACATTATTTTATTATTTTATTGAACTCTTGGTGATCTGTAGAGAAAGTGCACTGTTGTTCCAGGGAGAAACAAAGTTGCCAAAAGAGAAAACAAAGTATTGTCAAGTTTGTTCCAAGGGTGCACCAATTACAATTTAAACAAACTCTTAAAAGGAGAGAAAATACTCGAAACTGTAGCTTACGTGAGAGTAAACTGAAACTCGCGAATCCCCACCCTAGGTGCTTTGTCCCAGCTTGCCCGTGCAGACATTTCCTCAAAGCAGGAAGCAGCACTCATTGATTGCCAAGGCCTGGTGGGGGCTGCTGAACACAATCTCTCCTGGAGCAACTAGTTGCTATGCACGTTGGTCAAACCCACTTTCATCACAGTTTTTAAGGGCTTCGCTCGGGGGAATAGCTCAGTCCCTGGTGAGTCTGGGACCATGCCTCTACTGGAAGATAGTCTTCTCCTGTCCTCCAGTTCAGTCTCCCTGTTGGGGGCTGCTGCGTTCCTGCTGGTCCTCTACTTCTTTTCCAACTTCAGCTCCCAGGAAAAAGGGAAGGAGCCTCCAGGACCCAAACCTCTTCCCCTGCTTGGTAACCTGTTGCAGCTGGATCTCAAGAGACCCTACAATACTCTATGTGATGTGAGAAATGTCTAATCTATCTGAAATACTCTGATTCTACCCATTGCTTTGCAATGAGACTGTAAATGTTTATTTATATTAGTAATCATATTTACTTGCATAAACAAACATGTTTTCAGTATGTTTGATATGTTGTTAATTAATAGAAATTATAATTAATATCAGCAAATTATTTTTTATCATAAGTACATTGTGCCAGATTCCTTATCTATTCCTTATCTTCCTCTATCTATGTCACACTTTCCCCTGCCTTCATCTCTAGCTGTCCAAGAAATACGGGTCAGTGTTCACAGTCTACTTGGGACACAAGAAGGTGGTGGTCCTGGCAGGATACAGGACGGTCAAGCAGGCTCTGGTCAACCATGCTGAAGAGTTTGGAGACAGAGAGGTCACTCCTATATTCTATGATTTCAACCAAGGGCATGGTAAAGAATGTTTTGAGTAACTGACTTTTTATATGAATTGTATTTGTCTTGTCAAATCAAGTCAACCACTTTTTGTGTCCAGGCATAATATTTTCCAATGGAGCGTCGTGGAAAGAAATGAGGCGTTTTGCCCTAAGTACCCTGAGAGACTTCGGGATGGGCAAAAAGATAAGTGAGGGGAAAATCATTGAGGAGTGTCGCTACCTGACGGAAGTATTTGAAAAACATGAAGGTAACATTATCGTCTCTACTGCAGTACAAATCTTATACAACCGTTCCCCAACATAATTCAAACATTTGACCTAACTTTGACCTAACATTTGACCTAATTCATGCTCTGTTTGTCACAGGTAGAGCCTTCGATACCACCCAGGCAGTCAATTATGCAGCTTGCAATATCATTTCAGCCCTCATTTATGGAGAAAGATTTGAATACAATGACCCTGACTTCCAAGCCATGGTGGACAGAGACAATGAAACCATCCATCTCACAGGATCAGCTATCATCCAGGTACTATAGAGTGATTTTACTTTGAGCGACTTCCCCAAATAGGCCATACGTTCTCGAGTTGAAAATATTGTTTTTACACCTCACAAGATGCCTGATATAACTGTGCATGTTATAGTCCATAATGTTCAGTCCTCCAGACATTATTCTAATTTAAATGATTGGCAATCGAAGCAAAGGACTGGTCATCTGTAGCTATAGCTACACTGAGTTTACAAAATTAGGACCACTTTCCTGTTATTGTGTTGTGCCTTCTTTTTCACAATTCATGTCTCAATTGTCTCGAGGCTTTAAAATCACTGTTTCCTATCCTTCTCCTACATCTTTTTCATTATTAAAATGGATTTCATAAAATAAATCAATGTGGGCTTATAGCTTACACATTGATTCATCTGGTCAGTCTATCTCATGGAGAGAGCTGGTGGCTCTCATATTTTGAAACCTTGTCGTATATGTTAATGTAATAATGAGCTTGTTTGCATTGTACCAAATTATAGGTGTACAATGCATTTCCCTGGCTGGGCCCTTGGCTGAAAACCTTGAGGAATTTGCTGAGGAATGTGGAAGACAACAAGGAGGAGACAAAAAGCTTGATAAAGGGTCTGAAAGAGACTCTCAACCCTCAGATGTGCAGATGCTTTATAGATTCATTCCTGACCCAGAAGCAGAGTCTGGAGGTGAGGTGTCCAACTGTAGTGAATTCTTCCTCATCCTCAGTGCTTCACCGTTCATAACGATCAACCAACCATAGCTATAATACCTGTCATCTGTGTCTTGGTACATATTAGGAGTCTGGAATCATGGACTCACACTACCATGATGATAACCTGGTCAACAGTGTGCTCAACCTGTTTGCGGCTGGGACTGATACCACAGGAAATACACTTAGATGGGGTCTACTGCTCATGGCCAAGTACCCGCATGTTCAAGGTTCCAAAACACATCAGACCTAATGACGCATACAGTCTGACAACTGCTCTTTTCTCTGGTGAAATTCTGCTTATGTGGCGTTACATTTTCATCAGAGATTTATTCCCCATGTCACGTGTCTCCAGACCAGGTCCAGGAGGAGCTGAGCAGGGTGACAGGGAGTCGTCAGGTCCGAGTGGAGGACAGGAAGAGCCTGCCCTACACTGATGCCGTCATCCATGAGATTCAGAGACTGGCCAACATCGTCCCCCTTTCTATTCCTCACGTCACCAGCCGAGACGTCACCTTCCAGGGCTACTTCATCAGGAAGGTCAGTTGTTCAAATACAGATTCACACAAATTAGTTTTCATAACAAAAAATCCAAGGCTACTCTCTCATTGAAAAGTTAAAAAGCCTTTATTCTCATGGCTAAAGCATCTTGCAGAGGTTAAAAAACGCATTGAGGCATGGTTGCCTTTATCAGGGCATGTTCCTCTGAAAACCTGAAACAATACTCATTCTTCTGAGACTTTATGTCATAGAGCTGTTGTCTTATTGTGCATACAGGGGACTACTGTGTTTCCTCTACTTACTTCTGTCCTGCATGATGAGAGTGAATGGGAGAGCCCACACACTTTCAACCCTTCCCACTTCCTGGATAAGGATGGTAAATTTATCAAGAGAGATGCCTTCATGCCCTTTTCTGCAGGTATAACAACTTTGCCAATGTTTATTTTGTGAGGTTTTTATTCTTTAGGGATCATAGATATTTTACAGCTATACACCCAGATATACCTAGTACAGTATTTTTGTCAAACGTCTTACAATTCTAACATTTTATTCAATTTAACTTCAATTCTAATTCTGTTGCAACTCTTTGTTCTTTCAGGGCGTTAGGGTTTGTCTCGGAGAGAGTCTGGCCAGGATGGAGCTCTTCCTCTTCTTCACCTCTCTCCTCCAGCACTTTCGTTTCACTCCTCCACCTGGAGTTACAGAGGATGAATTGGATCTGACACCAGCTGTTGGCTTCACCCTGAGCCCTTCACCTCATCAGCTGTGTGCTGTCAGTCGTCAGTGAGGAAAAGGCCTGGAGCTTTTGATTGTTTGGTGTCTGTTTACCACAGTGCCAATGTCATCAAATTCAGGTGAGTCAGTCAGGAGGAGACACTTCACGCCTCTCAGAGTCTTCTACTCACCCTCATATAGGGCAGTGGCTTTGTTACCTGCACATCCACCAATGGGATTTACATGCTGAGATGTCCTTGTGGTCTATATCCTATGTAGGCAAAACCAGCAGATGCCTGAAGATCAGGATGAATGAAACACCACAGCAGCATACAGACAGGAGACAAGTTAAGTCATCGTGTAGTTTATTTCAAATCAGGCAAGGCAGCCAGTCGGTTTCCTTGGATACATACAGTAGGTATTGGAAACAGAATGTATCATGTACAGGATTGAGGATGCTGCCAGAATCCTGCTAAAAGAGAAGCGCTGTGGATGTTCAAATTGGAAAAACAATTATCTTTCCAAAACCATTTTGGCGTAAATAGTTTATATGTATCTGAGGACATCCAAATTCTGGTGAATAATGAAGAGATTGTGATGCTGATTAATTTTGGTGTGTTTTCCTCTTTCTATCCCAATGAATGATGTGCTCTCGTACTGACGTGTTTTGGGATTGATACGTGTGACATATGAACCCACATATTTTTCTGGCTTAATGAGTATTGTGGATGAAAGCTTATTTCTGGTAGAATGAGTTGTATTTCTTTCTATTTCATTTGATGTTGGTGTATATATTATTGACTGATCTATATTATTGATTGATTATATTTCTTGAATTTTCTAATGCTGATGTACTTTGGGATTGTGTGTTGTCCTTTGTAAACTGTTTTTACTTTCTTTAAACTGTGTACTTTCTATGCCAGGAAGTGATGTCATTGATTGACTAAAATTGACACACCTGTTTCTTCCTATGGCAGATACTCGATGAAGACTTAGTGTCAAAATGTTAACTGGTTGAATAAATATAAAGGAGCATTGGAAGCAGTATGCAGTCTTCCTTGTAAGCTACTAAACTCTAGCACCTGCTTAAGTTGGGATGTGTGTGTATCTCATCTTGTTCACACTGAAGTATATTTACTTGAGTTATTTTGGTTACATTTTTAGGCTATGTTGTACTTGTCATATATTCAACATGTCATTGCTAGCAATTCCTGATTAAACATTTTTCCAGATCTGCTGCATAATGTTACACATTCCCCCTCCCTTTACTCATTTACTGTCAAAACAATCTGAGTAACTCCTTTATCAGTTACCCACTATAGTGTGATACAGCACAATAAAGATGAGTTCGCTCATCAGCGAAGGCCACTGCTTCAAATATGCCTGAATCTTAACTTCCTAACTAGTCAGCCAAGTGGTTAGCTGACTCCCAGCATGTTATTTGATGTGATCAGTCAGTATTGCTGTTGTATATTTGTGATCAGGACATATACCTAATAGTTAAACTCTGCTGTCTGCAGTATCACAACGGTCATTACAATAACTGTGCACCAGGTGTTGCCTGTTTACTGATCACTATACAGTATATGCTCATAACAACAATGATTATAACAGGGATTGGTAATATTTTAAAAGTGTAATGATTGCACGTTTCAAATTAATTTCATTCATCGCTCAAAAGTTTATAGTCTAATCCTAACAATGACAATCGGTTCGCTGCTGGCCTGAGCAGATCTGAAAGAGGTGTGCGGCAAATGGGACTGGTGGAATATGTTTTTTTTTTTTATCCCGGTCCTCACTGTTTCCTCTATCATATTTGTGTGACCAACTACTGCACTCAAATCAGTTGTTGCTGGTCAACGAGTAGTTCACATACTTACTGACTCTACCAGATGTGAAATCATCATGAGAATAATATGTGAAGGCAGTAAGCTTTTTTCTGCATTACCTACCTGTTCAATCCAAATGATTTCTTATTAGTGTGCTTGCTTCAGCAAGCAAACTATTGTTATTCTGCTTACTTCTTCTTATTATTAGTGTGCTTGCTTCAGCAAGCAAACTATTGTTATCCGTCTTACTTATTATTATACTTATTATTATTCTTCCGGACACTTTTTTTGGACCGCTACTCCTCTTGAACCGTTTGAGCTATCGACGCGGTTCAAACTTTAAAACGTTCAGCATGTTCGGGAATCGAGCGCTTGTATTTTTCTAAGCGTTCCGATGTTTAGTTTTTTCGCAATTTACGTTTAAACATGATTTTTTTCCCCATTGAAATGAATGGCGGAATGTTCAGATCGCTAGAGTGCGTGATGTCATCCCCACTCTAGCAACTCTTCAGACTTCAGATGCTGTGATTTTTAACTGAATATTCAAATTTCTTAAACTGTCATGACTCCCACAATTTTCACAGTATATATACATTTTATATGTCAAACTGTTCAGCTACTCCTTCTGCCACTCACAATGTAAATATCTAAGTCATAGCGTTTATACTTTTTGAGTTAGGGACGTTTGTTCAACACCAGTCGAAAACTGTGTTTTACAGCAATTTTCACTCCTTTGAACAGCTGTGTCTGTGACACATTTCTAAACTGTCACTATTCCCACAATTTTCACAGCACATAAATATATTGTACATTAGCCTGTTCGGCTATTTCTTCTGTCACTCACAATGTAAATATCTAAGTGATAGCACTTGTAGTTTTTGAGCTACTGACATCTGTTCAACACTTGTGCTTAACATTCATTTTGCCTACTTTAAACAGCTTTTTCTTTCTGCATATTCAGTATTTAAGCTGTAGTAGTTCCCCCAATTTTCACCCTACAAACATATATTATATATCAAAATGTTCACACACTTCTTCTCTCTCTCACAATGTAAATATCTAAGTGATGGGATTTGTACTTTTTGAGCTATGATGGTTTGGTGCTGTACAGTTTTTGCCTCCTATGAGCAGATTTTTTCTGCTTACACATATTTGAACTATCACAATTTCCACAACTTTAAGACTACATGCATATATTACACATTAAAATGTTCAGCCAGTCCTGCTCTTTCTCACAGTGTAAATATCTAAGTGCTGGGATTTGTAGTTTTTGAATTATGAACATTTGAGCTCCACTTGCGCCTCTGCTGCAGCTCTAATGCAGCTGTCCTGCTCTCTGCACTTCTCCATTTTCATACACACGCTGGGGCCAAACCCACTCTCTCTCTCTCTCTCTCTCTCTCTCTGTTAATACTGCTACTGCTAATGCTTCTACTTCTAATACTACTAGTACTGCTACTACTACTACTACTACTACTGCCACTACCACTGCTACTACTACTACTACTTCTAATACTGCTAATACTACTACTTCTAATACTGCTACTACTACTACTACTTCTAATACTGCTACTACTACTACTACTACTTCTAATACTAGTATCGTTCCTACTACTGTTCAGTTACACATTTTAACTGCTTCAAACAGTGAAACTTCTAGTGCTGTAGTACTACTCCTACTACTGCAGCTACTACAGTTTCAGCAGTTTCTCTACTCCACTCTAGCTGTTTTATAGGCTTACGCTTTAATTCTCTGAGCTTTAAGAGGATCTTTGTATTGGTGAGAATGTACTTTGTAAAGTCAATGATTCTAAAGTTTATGCTCAAACGCAGCATGCGTTATCTGTTGGGCTTCTGACGGGCCTGTAAAACGATCCTCATCACACTGATAGTTAAGGGATTATCAGGAACCTGCTTGACATGTTCCCATTCCTTTAGCCAGTAATTATAGGGTTATTTAGAGTTGTACTTTGTTCTAATTACCACATTATGTGCCTTTATGTATATTCACCATTTAGAAAAAAAAGCTTTGGAATGCTTTCCAGATTGTGTGCTGAAATCTATCGGAATTAATCAACAGGTGTGTCAAATGAAGCAAAAATAATTTCATACTTGACAAAGGATTTCATCAACACAGCATACTCATATTTCAAACCAGGTTTCACCCAATCAGATTCCAGAAAGAGGTAGAAGTGAGAAGGGTTTTTGGTGTACAAGAGAGTAATTTCACAAGTACATGCATATATTACACATTAAAATGTTCAGCCAGTCCTGCTCTTTCTCACAGTGTAAATATCTAAGTGCTGGGATTTGTAGTTTTTGAATTATGAACATTTGAGCTCCACTTGCGCCTCTGCTGCAGCTCTAATGCAGCTGTCCTGCTCTCTGCACTTCTCCATTTTCATACACACGCTGGGGCCAAACCCACTCTCTCTCTCTCTCTCTCTCTGTTAATACTGCTACTGCTAATGCTTCTACTTCTAATACTACTAGTACTGCTACTACTACTACTACTACTACTACTGCTACTACTACTACTACTACTTCTAATACTGCTAATACTACTACTTCTAATACTGCTACTACTACTACTACTTCTAATACTGCTACTACTACTACTACTACTTCTAATACTAGTATCTTTCCTACTACTGTTCAGTAGGGTTGCAAAGGGGTGGAAAATTTCCGGTAAATTTCCGGAAAGTTTCCGGTAAATTTACATGGGAAGTTAAGCTGGGGAATTTTGGAAATATTCCAAATTGGAAACTTTCCATGGGAATTATGGGAATTTATGGGAATTAATGGGAATTTATGGGAATTAACTGGGAAATGAGGGTAATTTAATGGAAAGGTATCATATCCAAGCATAAATATTTGTTTTGTTATAAGCAGACATCCATCCAAAATAATACAATTAAAACAGATTTATTTGTAAGTAGAACTTTATCAAGTGTTAAATATTTTATTGAATCAATTCTTTCATTGAAGAACAAAAACATGAATGTTGAGTTAAATATTACTCATCCCCCCGACCCAACCCATTCAAAAATTAATAAAAATGCACAGGAATGCACAGTGCATGTAGGGGGCGTGGTCTCAATAGCCCTGCAGTAAGCAGTGTGCTATGTGTGCATGTGATTGAGGAATAGCATAGATATTCAACTGTACTTGCATGATATCTGGTTGTTTTAGTCAGGATTATGCTAAAATATGTTTTCCCCAACTATATTTAAGTTCCTTATTAAGAGCATACCTTCAATTTAGTAAATTCCTGGTTTATTCCCGTTTATTCCCATAAATTCCCGTTAATTCCCTTAAATTCCCGTTAATTCCCATGGAAAGTTTCCAACTTTGAAAATTCCCGGAATTTTGCAACCCTACTGTTCAGTTACACATTTTAACTGCTTCCAACAGTGAAACTTCTAGTGCTGTAGTACTACTCCTACTACTGCAGCTACTACAGTTTCAGCAGTTTCTCTACTCCACTCTAGCTGTTTTATAGACTTACGCTGGCTTTCACTCTTTTACTCTTTCTACAGATACTGCTACAACTATAACTTCAGCTACTACTTCAAACACTTTCACACTTTTACTCTTTCTACAGATACTACAACTATAACTTCAGCTACTACTTCAAACACTTTCACACTTTTACTCTTTCTGCTGATACTACTACAACTATAAGTTCAGCTACTACTTCAAACACTTTCACACTTTTACTCTTTCTACAGATACTGCCACAACTATAACTTCAGCTACTACTTCAAACACTTTCACTCTTTTACTCTTCCTACAGATACTACTACAACTATAACTTCAGCTACTACTTCAAACACTTTCACACTTTTACTCTTTCTACAGATACTGCCACAACTATAACTTCAGCTCTAATTCAAACACTTTCACACTTTTACTCTTTCTACAGATACTGCCACAACTATAACTTCAGCTGCTACTTCAAACACTTTTACTCTTTCTACAGATACTACTACAACTATAACTTCAGCTACTACTTCAAACACTCTCACTCTTTTACTCTTTCTACTGATAGTACTACAACTATAACTTCAGCTGCTACTTCAAACACCAGATGGAAATACTCAAAATGTACAGACATTTAAACTCTTTGTAATGAAATTCAACTGTCTTCCGCCTCCTCTTGCTGAAGCAAGCACACAAATTTTCTTCAGAAAATTTAACCTTTTCTAGTTTACTGATTATAATTCCAATGCCTATATAGCCCATGGTCAATTCTGAGCTATAGTCTGTTACAATGTTACTCATTGTTTTGAGACCTTCCATAATGGACCTGTTCTTAGTTGTTGACTAACTCAACTCCCACACATTATTCCTGCCGTGCTCCTGGAAAATGGTGGTCATCTAATGTAGATCTAATCTGCCCTCTTGCCCTTTTCTGTGGATATAAAGATTTTGTCAGTGTTTGTGTTGTGTGTGTCTCATCGTCTTCTTCACCTTCCTCCTCCAGCTCTTTCATTTCACTTCTTAGCTGGTGTAATAGGATCAACTTGACCTGACACTGGATCTGTAGGCTTCATCCTAAACCCTCCACCACATCCATTGTGTGCTGTCAGATGTCTCTGAGGAGAATGACTTGAACCTATAAACATTTCCTGAGTCTGCAATACATATTCTAAAGCCATGGCCCAAATATAAATTTATTTGTGAATGTTTAATTCTCTGAGCTTTAAGAGGATCTTTGTATTGGTGAGAATGTACTTTGTAAAGTCAATGATTCTAAAGTTTATGCTCAAACGCAGCATGCGTTATCTGTTGGGCTTCTGACGGGCCTGTAAAACGATCCTCATCACACTGATAGTTAAGGGATTATCAGGAACCTGCTTGACATGTTCCCATTCCTTTAGCCAGTAATTATAGGGTTATTTAGAGTTGTACTTTGTTCTAATTACCACATTATGTGCCTTTATGTATATTCACCATTTAGAAAAAAAAGCTTTGGAATGCTTTCCAGATTGTGTGCTGAAATCTATCGGAATTAATCAACAGGTGTGTCAAATGAAGCAAAAATAATTTCATACTTGACAAAGGATTTCATCAACACAGCATACTCATATTTCAAACCAGGTTTCACCCAATCAGATTCCAGAAAGAGGTAGAAGTGAGAAGGGTTTTTGGTGTACAAGAGAGTAATTTCACAAGTATTTCCACGATAGGTGTACATTGAAGAAAGTAAGAGATGGGCAGAGGAGGGTGAATGACTGTGCAGTAGTCAACAGCAGAGATTTGCAAGGGATTTGTGGCCTAAGAGACAGGTAGCTCATGTTAATCTGCAACATACTGTATCTACGTGTGTTTGTTTGGATACAGGAATTCAGGATACTATAATGGAAAGAAAGTGTTTGTGTCTGCTCTTAACATGTTCTTTCAATAGGATGGGTCTGCTGGCCAAGCATGCCGGGTTAAAGCCTATCTAAGCAGGCCTTGTACTCAGACATTCTTCTTTGCCCCTGTGTTGCCCCCTTTAAGAGAACTGATGGAATGGCCTGTCCGTGCTGTATGAGTGCCGTTGTTATTGTTTGGTTTCCATATGTAACCGGTGAATTTCTGCGTTGTGTTGTAGGTGAGTGAGGGACCCAAAACCAGGATGTCTTTGGACCTGACGTCCGTTTATTCTGACATGAGATAAAACAAAACAAATCCTCCCTGTGAATATGTCACTCCAGCTCCTCTCCCATAGGGGAACACAGCAAAAGGGCAGCTAACGTCACCACAGGATTCTGGCCTAAACTACCGCATGATGCTATACAAACATACTGCGGTACTGCTAAACTTAAAAATATATATATAAAATAAAACACAGTAAACATACCTGACATGAGATAAAACAAAACAAATCCTCCCTGTGAATATGTCACTCCAGCTCCTACACAAATGAAATTAATGACGGGAAAAAAGGAATGTTAGCTTAACTCATTGAGTTTTTAGCTAGCAGATTTCGTAAATTAAATACAACTTTATATAATGGCCAATAAATGTCAATCTATAAACTAATAGATGCATCCAGACTTTATGACATTATGGATCACAAAAATAGAAATTATAAGATGGATGGCGATAATACGGGAGGAAAAATGACACCCACCTCTCCCACAGGGGAACACAGCAAAAGGGGAGAGGTGAAGGGGGGACAGGAAGTTTATGGGGCTAAGAGAAGGAGGGGTGCAGGAGGTGGGGCTCTTACTGTACATACTGTAGCATGACAGCAGAAGTGGAGGTAAAAGAAAACTGTCAGGTATACAAATAGGTTTAGTGTAATTATACATGTAAAAACAACTCTGTTACACATAGTAACAATGCCAACTGCTGTTTTTTCTTTTCTGTTCATTTTCTCCTAATCCCTAAACAACATATGTCTGTAAGTAATAATTAACATTTGTTTAGACACTTACCTTTATGTGTTTCTCAGCTTTAATACTTACCTTAAAGATCGCTAGTTTCTTCTTGCTTCTTGTTAATTATAAAAACGTTAGCAATGCTAATCGCGTTAGCACGCTATGGCTTTTCCAATGTTAAGTTAGCATTTGCGCTAATCGCTACCTGGATACATACTATCCAGTTCATTGAACATCAGCTACTCCAGCTAACCAGCACATACATATGTTTATTTGTGTTATGTGTATTTGTATCCTACTTGTTTTGCCTCAATATATGTAGATGAACAGAAAGTAGACACATTGTAACTTGTAATGTATTCACTTGTATTGCAGTTTCACAGTGCTTTTAAAAGTAAACATCCTGAAACTTACTTGCTGCTTCTTGGATGTTTATGGAAGAAACCTGTTAGCTATCTGCCAAGCTATAGTCAGCATTACATCTCAACATTCTAGTGAGGGTGGAATAGCCCCTCCTTTGAGACTTTCTTTGTCCCAACCCTCCCAACCCTACAGGAATATGTCACGGTGATGCTACTGCGAGCACAAACAACATTGTTCCTTGACCGATAAAGCTCAGTCAGAGGAGTATACAGTATGTCAAGAACAATGTCTCTTGTTGAAGATTTAGGTTTCTTCCTGTCCCCTAGTCCCACCACCCTGTTGGGGGCTGCTGTGTTCCTGCTGCTGCTCTACCTCTTCTCCTCCAGCTTCAGCTCCCAGGAAAAGGGGACGGAGCCTCCAGGACCCAAACCTCTTCCCCTGCTTGGTAACCTGTTGCAGCTGGATCTCAAGAGACCCCACCACACCCTGTGTGAGGTGAGTTTAACACGAGAAAGGACAAGCAACCTGAATAGAACTGAATTATCTCAGCTTTCAAAAAATCTCTCCATGATTTTAACTGGACCAATTTTCCATTGGCTTTTCTAGTGTTAAATGATGGCTTGGTTGACTGTGTTTGGGTTAAATGAGTCACCACGTTGCAATTTATTAGAATGTCAAAGGATGTGACAGACCTTGGTTTATGAAAGATTGCATTTAGAATTTTTACCAATAAGTACACAGTAGTATGTAAAGGTTTAGATATATGAAAAAAGAATGTTTACGGTCAATATAATAATATATATATTTTTTTGTATTTATGAGTGTTCTGGGTTTATTTCTGAGATACAGTATTTGACTGCATGATTGATTTTTCCAGCTTTCAAAGAAATATGGATCTGTATTTACGGTGTACTTTGGACCCAATAAAGTGGTGGTCCTGGCAGGATACAAGGCAGTCAAGCAGGCTCTGGTCAACCATGCTGAGGAGTTTGGGGATAGAGGCATCACCCCTCTTTCTCATGACATCAATCAAGGACATGGTATTGACTTCCCTTACAAAACCTTTTGCATTAGCACAGTCTGATAAAGAGGTATAATAAAGAAATAAATAATAGCAATTAACAACTATACCAAAAGCAACAACACCAACAAGTTCTGTTTGTTTCACCTGTTTCAAATCATTCTGGGGTTTTTTTTTGTTTTGTTTTTTTTTATCATTTGTTGCAGTGTTCTATCTTTTCATTTCTAGCTTGTTTTATCTGTGATAATCTCTGATTTCTGCAGGAATTCTGTTTGCCAATGGAGATTCTTGGAAAGAGATGAGGCGTTTTGCCCTGACTAACCTGAGAGACTTTGGGATGGGCAAGAGAGCAGCTGAGGAGAAAATCATAGAGGAATGCCACCATCTGATGAAAGTGTTTGCAGAGCATGAAGGCATGGAGTAACATGTAACATGCTCTTTTGTATGTTTGTCTTGTATTCCAGTCTTTACACTTTCATTGTTTCCCACTGCTGTTTTTAACAGGGAATGCATTTGACACAACATGTCCAGTGAATTACGCTACATCCAATATTATCTCGTCCATTGTGTATGGTAGCAGATTTGAATACACTGACCCCCGATTCAAATGCATGGTGAATAGGGCCAATGAGACCATACGCATTTCAGGTTCTGCACCAATCCAGGTAAGCATAATCTTTGCTTATTGACCTGATGTTGTTTTAAAAGTTAATTAACTACAAATCAACTGCTATGATTGGGGAGCAGAGACTTTGTACTGTACTGACATCATCATCATTATCAACATCATATCTATTCTAAAAACAGTTGCAATCTTTTAAATCACTCAAGGTATTTCCTTACAGTAGGCCTATGCTGACTGGTTATGCCTATTACCACCTTTCATTCAAAGGGATAAGAAACAGACCTAAAACATACTGTACATTTATTTGACAGCAGCTGTGCCTGCCAGGGAGACATTTCACAGGGAATCTTGCCACCTGAGGCCGTCAGTGAGATGGAGATTTTACCTTGTGAATTTCATTGTTTTCGTAACATGAAATCCTGAAACTACTTGTTTGATTTCATCCACAAAATGCATAAACAACACTTAATTTTGTGCATGAAATTGGCTTTTGATTTTGTGGATGAAAATGAAAACACCATTTAAATTTTGTGGACGAAATAAGCTTATATCTAAATGAAACTTGTTTGTGTAGATTTATTCATTTGTATTTAAATTACCACAAAGTTTATTTTGTGGCACAAAATCCATTTTGTGAAACACATGGCAAGTATTCCGCAGGACAAAGATGCAATGGACAAATTCATCAAGGTGCCACATGTTTACACCGGCCTAAGTGCAGATTTCAACCAGTAGATGGTACATAGGTGCTGCGGAAAGCTTGGTACACTCTGGAAGTGTCACAGTCAGAATTCAGAGAAAAAAAATAAAAAATTTATATTTAATCTCAGAATTCTGACTTGATTCTCAGAATACTGAGATTAAGAACTCAAATACATTTTTCACATGTGGCCCTAATCCTCTTCCGTATACCAGCGATGTGGTAAATGTAGAAATAAATTCCTGCATATACTGGTTTATGCTAATAACACATGAAAGATTTTGTCAATAATAATGAATTTACTGCACGGAATTCTCAGAATCTTTCAATGAAATTAAATTATAAAGCTTATCTACATTTTGGGTTGGTGTTTGGTTTACATTCTCACTAATTGTAATCTCTGTTACCTGTACTCTTGTGTGGCAGTTGTACAACACATTTCCCTGGCTGGCCAATTGGATAAAGAGCCGGAAGCTGATATTAAAAAATGTTGAAAAGAATATTTTGGATGTCAGAGACTTAGTCAAGCATCTGAAAGAGACTCTGAACCCTCAGATGTGCAGGGGATTTGTAGACTCTTTTCTGATCCGTAAGCAGAAAGAGGAGGTACGACAAACACCTTTGATGTCCTTTATAGAAAAAATATGTACAGCAATGCTGCATACATGTCTAGTTTACAATATGTGGCTGTGTTTCCTCTCAGGACTCCTGTGTCATGGACTCTCACTACCATGAGAAGAACCTCATATTCACAGTGTCCAACCTGTTTGCTGCTGGTACAGATACCACAGGCACTACATTGAGATGGGGTTTGCTGTTTATGGCCAAATATCCACAGGTACAGGGTAAGAACAGCACTGAGGCATGCACATGTTATGGACCCACATACTCGTCAGAATTGTATCGTAATAAAGAGAAAAAAATTACGTTCCTTAATAAATCAATAAGGAATGCGGTTTGCTCTGTTTCTTATTCTTTGGTGATTAAGGTGAGGAAAACACAGTTATGAATCAATTGTGGACTAAGATTTCTCCAGCAAGAGCTACATAATAGATTCACAGCCATAAAGCCAGAAAACATATAGAACATATAGAAAAATGAACCTGTGAATGAACTGGGCTGTTCTAAAGAGAATGATTTTAGCATCTTTTTCCATTTCATATTTTACAACTTCAAAGCAAAAAGTTGTAGCTGCACTCCCATAGCTCCCATGCAGAATTCTTTATTGTATAAAAACTCCCATATACCCTAACGAAGACAGGTTTCTGTCAAAACGTTGGTTTTTATACAATAAAGAATTCTGCATCGGAGCTATGGGAGTGCGGCTACAACTTTTTACTTTGAATTTCTGTTCCTGTGAGCCAGCACCCCTCTAATACTGTGTGTTTCAACCAACTTTTCAAGATATTTTACAACTTAACATGTTGAAGTATTAGTTCTTGGGCAGAAATGACCCAGGGCGATTGTCTGGGTTAAGGCTACATTTTCTGAAAAACAAAAATCATTTGAGAATAAAAAGTACAATAATCCAATTATCTGTGGGTCTAATCTGGATCCACAAATGAATAGCAAATTAATAGATTGATAGATGATTTACACATAGGGATGCAGAGTGAATGCAATTAAATACCTGGCAGGATAGAAAACTAGCAGTATTCTGGATCCTGAGGACCAGCGTTGAGAACCACTAACCTAGACAATAGGAATAACAAGATTTCTTACATTTACATGTACTTACATTGTCTTACTCCATTTTAAGGCAAGCTATAATCACTAGACCATATGAAATTCTTTAGTACCCCCACCCACCTCACCCTTATGATATCAGTGTCCCTCATTTTCCTTTTGTAAGGTTACATTAACATGCTCTCTAAATGTACTTTGGTTGGTTGCAATCATACTGTATGTTGCGGTTGCATCTCCTGTTTCAGAGTGATGCCACTGAAGGCAGTCAGATAATTCAATAGCATTAACATTAACAGACAGAGAGTTCTGCAATACCAGTAAGACCACAGCTAACTTCACAAGCTATCAAGATCTCGCAGGGTCTTTACTAGTGAAAGAAGATTTGTGAAATCTGGATTGTTGACAAGATCAGAGCAAAGGCTCTGTGCATCTGATTCAGTTACTCTTTGATTTTATTGATTCAAAATAGTGTTACAATAGTGTTACAGATACGATAGCCCAATATCACAGCAGTACTAGTGTAGAGACCGCATAACGAAGAGAGTAGGTGCTTTCTATTATAGAAGCCGTAAGAACAATTATGAAAACAGAGAATTGGTTGATAATCAGATTTGTTCCAACAATATTTTTTAAAAAGGAGTACTAGAAGATGCAATCTAAAGAGAAACCTAAGGAGATTAAGAATGTCACATTTTTTAAGGGTGAGTAGCAGACGCAGGCAAATTTAGTTTTATTTCCTACTTTGCATGTCCAGACCAGGTCCAGGAGGAGCTGAGCAGGGTGATAGGAAGTCGTCAGGTCCGGGTGGAGGACAGGAAGAACCTGCCCTACACTGATGCTGTCATCCATGAGACTCAGAGACTGGCCAACATCGTCCCCATTTCTATTCCTCACATCACCAGCCGAGACGTCACCTTCCAGGGCTACTTCATCAGGAAGGTCAGATACATGAAATACATTAAGTGCTGAATAATGTATTCAGCAAAACTGATCATGTTAAAATGAACATCACTTGAAAATATGTGACTGTATTTCCTTTTTGATCTTTTAAAATATTCTGTCCTTAGTCAGCCTCTCATATTTGTGATGACAGGGGACAATTGTGTATCCTTTGCTGATGTCTGTCCTTCATGATGAAAGTGAATGGGAGAGCCCCCACACATTCAACCCGGGACATTTCTTAAATGAGCATGGAAAATTTGTGACAAAAGATGCATTCATGCCCTTTTCTGCAGGTATGATATATCATTTTTGTAAAGAGTGAAATCTTTCTTTGCATTTGACATGAAAATTTGTACAATTCATGTATTTTTTATATTTCTAAATCCACACATTTCTAATAGTTATGGCACCTCCTGAATTCTGTGTCTGAATTTGTGTTGTGTCTCACAGGTCGCAGGGTTTGTCTCGGAGAGAGTCTGGCCAAGATGGAGCTCTTCCTCTTCTTCACCTCTCTCCTCCAGCACTTTCGTTTCACTCCTCCACCTGGAGTTACAGAGGATGAACTGGATCTGACACCAGCTGTGGGCTTCACCCTCAACCCTTCACCTCATCAGCTGTGTGCTGTCAGCCAGTTCTAAGTAAAGGGACTTGAACCAACATTCATTATTCATCACCAAAGAAATGCAAAAGAAGTAATTTACCTATGACCCAGATGAATGGAAATACCCAATGTTACCTATAAATGCAGAGTTTTGCAATAGGAAACATCATTCCTTGTTTTGTTAGCTTTCCATGTTGGACAATTGGACAGTAAATTTTTACCCTTGCATGCTACTATAATTCATTAAAAAAAATATTAATTTGATGTTTGTTTGAAAGAGATTCTAGTTCATTCATTCATTCAAGCAGACCATTTGAAGTAAATTCAGGGCACACATTTTTAATGCGTGGCCAGTTGGCACAGAAAATCTAAGTGTATGAGGGGTACAGACTCTAATCGACAAGTGTGTGAGGGGAACAGACTCTAATCTCTTGCCTCCCGACGTGAGTCGGAGCCACTACGATTATATCAAACATGTTTGATTTTTACAAGCGGAATCTGGACGCAGTCAGGTAGTGTATACTCATCAACAACTCAAATGCGAATGGGTCCCGTCAATAGCCAATGAAAAACTATGAAGCTATGCCATAACAAGCCAATACGGTGTTTCTCCCACCTCATAGCTTTGGCTCCATTGTGTAGCAACATTTGATTCACATTTGCTGCTCACCTGCAGCTCCCTCTGCAGTCTGTGCAGTCTATACTGCCTTCCACACCTTTATGTAAATGCATTTTGGGTCTGTATATTTTTTGGTCATTCTATTTTCCTCCCTCTCTGCTTCTCTCTCTCCTTTCCGCTTTCCAGGCCTTGATGGTGCTGAAAGACGCACAGCTCTATATTCAGGTTGCAATCCCAACTAGTGCCATCTAGGCACTACCCCTTTTAATTGGAACGCAAAAGGTATGAAATACCTAGGTATCAAAATCAGAAACCCTATTGGAACAATCGTTCAGTTAAATGCACCAGATCTTTTAAAATCTGTAAGGGAAGACATTAAAGGGTGGACAGTTTTGCCTCTATCACTGTGGGGCAGAATTAAATTTATAAAAATGAACATTTTACCAAGGGTGGCTTTTCTCATTTCATCTATACCACTTAAATTCCCCTCTAGCTGGTTTAAGGAAATAAATAAATAATTTTCAGACTTCCAATGGAGAAATAAAAAATCCAGGATCAGTTACAAAAACACTTCTACGACACTTCTGTCTAATCTACGACATAGAGGAGGGCTGCCAGATATCTACCAGTACTATATAGCATACAATACAAGGTACCCCTTGCTTTGGGCTTATTGTGGCGAGAGAGAAATAGAGATAAAAAAATGTATCTGCCTGTTCTATGGTATAACCTGAAACCCATGGACAATCCACTGACACGATTTTCATGTGAAATAGTGAAAATAATACAGAAAGGTTTGGCTTTTAGTGGAATGTCTTCATCATCATGTCCATTATGGAACAATTCTCTCTACAGCGGGTGGTAAAACCCTTAAGAACAATGTATGGCAGCAGTGTAGCATAAAACTGGTGGGTCAAGTGATCAGGAATGGGGACATGGTTCCATTTAATGAACTGAAAACACAGTTTGGGCTGAAAGACTCTGAATTTTTTACTTATTTGCAAATAAAGTCCATTATCAAATCATTGCTTTCTAAGGGTATACACATAGGAAAACAAACGGGATCTAGTGGATAAACTAAGGGGAGCTGAGGTACAGTATCAAGTTGTTGTGCCTTGCTTCACCTGACTGCAACACCCAAACTAAATTAACGTGACATTGGTGTGCTCATATCTACAACACAATGGGATGCAGCAATTAAAAATGCTATTGTGTCAGATAGAAATTTTTGCAAGTAAAGGTAATACACAGGGCCTATATTACACCCTGCACATTGAAAAAAAAAATTGACCACAAGTTATCAAACTTGTGCAGGCATGGTTGTGAAGTAGAGGGCACATTTATGCACTTATTGTGGCATTGTCCACTTGTTAAGAGATTTTGGTTGTATGTTGTTGAAAACTTAGCATAAATTCTTAATATAGATATCAAACCATACTAGATGTGAAAATGGACAACATACAATCTCAATTTGAACAGCGTATTATTGCATTGGCCTTCCTATCAGCCAATTATTTTAATGAACTGGAAACAACGTAAACCAAATGTTTCAGCATAGAAAATTGGCTGAAGGACTTTATGGACTTGTTATCAATGGAGTGGGCTGCTCCTCCAAGAGTATGAGAATCCAGAGTTCTGACATTATATCTCAGAACTCAGAGAAAAATAAAGTCAGAATTGTGAGAAATAAAGTCACAACTGTGAGAAAAAAAAACTCACAACTGAGTCGTTTTTTATTTTATTGAGTGGTGGGAATGGGCTTCCATACTGGACTGACTGTCACCAGGCTGCACACTGGACTCATCCCTGACCATGTAGATATGCTCTTATTCTTAAATAAAAAAAACAGTAGATTACAGTTCCAGTGTTTCCAATACATAAGTTGTGGCGCAAAATCAAAAGTTAGTCAATGTAGGCTATAGAAATTGATGCCTGATGTGCCTAATGTGCGCATCACGTCATGTCTGTCATTTGGCGATGCAGTAGCACTGTATTCAATCGGACAGTCTGTCTCCCGTTCTGAAAACGTTAGTAAAAAAAAAAAATTCCACATTTTCTCCAAATTTGCGTGATGGTAACGGTAATTGTAAAGAGTAACTTTTTAATTCTAACACTGCTCAACACTCTTAAAGTTAACATGAGTCCAGTGCAGAGACTTCATTGCATATTCCCCCTGATCACCAGTTGGATTCCATTGGACACAGTGTAAAGACAAGTAATTAACCCTAAACAAAGTAAATGTTCAGCCTGTGGGAAACACAGAGGTTCATTGTTGGGAGTCTGGATTTTTAATCCCGACTAGTTAATCTTTTGAATTATGCTTGGTTGATTAACTTGTTGAGTAGGCCTAAAGACAGGTGTAAAAACACGCTTTTTGTATTTTCTATTTTCTATGTCAAAACCTTTTTTTTACATAATGATTGATCGATTAATTGGTCATTAACGTGACTGACAATTGATTAAGGAAATTGATTAAAATTTGCATCCCTAGTTGTAATTTAACTTCCTTGTTAAATTCTGCCTCAAAGTTGTAGATATCAAACTATGACAGCTGGAAAGTAACTCTAAGGAGTTTACAAAGAAGGCAACGATTTACAAATGTGTACAGCCAAAACATTCCATGATTCTGTAGTCCCCTCCTTCGGGCTGTATCTTAATCTCTGTTGACAGCTACGAAAGGTGTGTGTCTTTACCAAAAGGGCACACCCAGCTAAAGTGAACAAGCAGGTTTCTTATTTTGTCAGCACATTGGTAACATAAGTATACAGTTTGTTAATGTCATGGGCATATTGGATCTTCTTATCCAGTCCTCCAGTTCAGTCTCCCTGTTGGGGGCTGCTGTGTTCCTGCTGCTCCTCTACCTCTTCTCCTCCAGCTTCAGCTCCCAGGAAAAGGGGAAGGAGCCTCCAGGACCCAAACCTCTTCCCCTGCTTGGTAACCTGTTGCAGCTGGATCTCAAGAGACCCCACCACACACTCTGGGAGGTAAGGCAGTGGCTAGAATTTGCTTGCTACATACAGTATGGCTACACTGTACAATGTTTTCTTGTTAGTTTGATGTTGTGTGGTTGTTCTCAACACTCTCTCGCTAAATATTTTTAAAAGAAAGCAAAAAACGTATCTCTTCACTTTAGCCTTTAACTAGCTATGACTTTCCTGCCTTAAACTTTTTTTTTTTTGCACTTGCTTCGCACTTATGCACTGCTGCACCTCTTTTAAAATGTTGTATTTTACTTGATTTTATGCATTCTATGTACTCTATTTCTTAACTTTATTTTTATTATTATTCAGTGGGTTTTATTTTCCATTTTATGTTATGCTCATTCTATGTCTATTTTCATGCATGTAATTTCTTTGTTGTAAAGCACTTTGAGCTGCATTTCTTGTATGAAAGGTGCTATACAAATAAAGTTTATTATTATTATTATAATTATTATTATTAACACTCTCTAAGCAGCAAAAATGATTATCAGTCTGAAAACCTGTCTCATAATTGGCTCAACTATTTTGAGTGTATGTTAAGTAGTATAAGATCATTACAGTGTGCCCCTGGTTTTAGCTTTCCAAGAAATATGGATCAAATATGGATTTTAATGTTTTATATACTTTTTTATACCATGGTCCTGTACTTGTTCAATGTTGTTTTGACTTTGATGTCTTTCTGTTCTTTTTTCTTCTTATATACCTATTTTTATTTATTGTTTATGCCACCTGAATTGTTGACTGGACATTGATGTGCAACTTGTGTATATTGTAGGACCCCTCAGAAATGAGATGCACCATCTCAATGGGCCTATCCTAGTAAATAAATAAATTGCTATTAAATCATTACAATGTGCTCCTGGTTTTAGCTTTCCAAGAAATATGGATCAGTGTTCACAGTCTATTTTGGACCCAAGAAAGTTGTAGTCCTGGCAGGATACAAGACAGTCAAGGAGGCTCTGGTCAACCATGCTGAAGAGTTTGGAGACAGAGAGATAATCCCAGTAACACATGAAATCAATGGGGCATGGTAAGGAAAGAAAAAGACAGATCACTTTCTGTGTCACAGTCATACATTTTCTCAATCTACAGCATTCTGTAAATGTTTATAGTAGTTACAAATTAGTTTCTCAGTTGAAAAGCATATTTTGTTTAAATACTTTTATTTAGGCATTTTATTTGCCAATGGGGATTCGTGGAAAGAGATGAGGCGGTTTGCCTTGACTAACCTGAGAGACTTTGGCATGGGCAAGAAGGCGAGTGAGGAGAAAATCATTGAGGAAAGTCACAACCTCATTGAAGTGTTTGAGAAATACAAAGGTAACCCTCTTAACAGAATTTATAATTTGCACAATTACCCATTTGAAGACAAAAACATCTTCTCTTTTGTATTTTATTTTGTTGTCTTTCTTGTTGCAGGTAAAGCTTTTGATACTACCCGATCAGTTAACTATGCAGTCTCCAATATTATCTGCTCAATTGTCTATGGCAGCAGATTTGAATATGATAACCCAGAGTTCACAACTATGGTGGATCGAGCCAATGAGAACATTCGACTTGCGGGCTCTCCCTCAATACAGGTACCACTTCAAAATGTTTTGAAATATATACAGAAAAATGAAATATACACATAAACAGTATAAATGATACAGCAGAAAATATCATAGATTATTTCATTTTCTAACTAACTGGTCAAATTTTCATGTAAATTGTATTTATTTCTTGGTTAACAGGTGTATAACACTTTCCCATGGCTGGGCAAATGGTTTAGTAACAGGAAGCGAATCCAGAATTCTGTTATTGCCAATAAGAACCAGATGACAGAGTTGATCGGAGGTTTACAGGAGACTCTTAATCCGCAGATGTGCAGAGGCTTTGTGGACTCTTTTCTGGTCCGCAAGCAGAGTCTGGAGGTATGAACATATCACCTATCAGAATCAATATTATTGTTTATTGTTTGATTTTTAAAGATGATTAAATATCAAATAATAAATAGAATATTCTTAAAGGCAATGGGCCTCATTCAGCAATATCTTCCTAAGTCTTCCTTTTCTTAAATTTGTTCTTGAGAAAGGTCCTAAGAAAAGTCTACGTCAGATTCATGACATGTTCTTAAACCGCAGAATTGTTCGCACCTGTGTTCTTATAATGATGAATCCCATTGTCCTCGTAAATTGAAAGCGCATGCCAGGTGATCCTAATTAGCATAGGTAAACGCCCCGCCAATCCCCATAAAAGGGCATAAGACTGCAGGGCCGTGTGCACACAGAAATCACACACAGAAATTGAAAAGAAAAGTTGAGAGAAGTCAAGAATGCCCAAACAAAAGTCTAAAGAGGGTGGAGCACCGGACTCCAAACGTAAAAAAAACTTCAATAGTTCTGAAGTGGAGGTACTGCTGCAGGAAGTGAACACCAAACGAGCTGTCATATTTAGTAGCGTCAGTAGTGGATATAAAATAACAGAAAAAAAAGATGCATGGGATCCCAATTAACATAATTTATATTAATTGAAGTGTTAGTGTAGTGTTTATTTATTTTAAAAGACCATAATACTTTGTAAAATAATTATTAAAAAATATTATAAATGATAAAAATATTATTGTAATTTAAATCCTATAATATTATACAACTGTAGAATTGAAGGAAACGCAATAACCACTTATTTTGCACAAACATGTCAGCACTCAAATGTGCGTAAGTGAACAAATCCCAAATAAGAAAACATTGGTGAATGTCAGAATCTTCATGAAAACTGCGTAAGTGGCTTTTAAGAAGAAATTTCTTCTTAAGAACGGTTGGTGAATGAGGCCCAATGCTAATTAGTACAATAAATGTAGTTTTGCTTATACAATAAAGGAGCATTAATTGCCCACCAATCAGGGCACAGTGACTATTATGTATATAAGAACTTAGCCTTCATATTAATTCATAGTTGTGCCATGCTTTCTCTACCCATTGAGCTACGCAGGACCTCAAATGTCAGTAATTTGAGGGGTTTGCATCAGATTTTAGATTTAATAACTAGGCTACAGATACATTGTTATGTACAGGAATCTGGGAATATGAACTCTCACTACCACAAAGAAAACCTTTTGATAACAGTTGGCAATCTATTCGCTGCTGGTACTGATACGACCGGAACTACACTGAGATGGGGACTTCTGCTTATGGCCAAGTATCCAAAGATACAAGGTAAGGAGCTGCAGACATTCAGTACACAGTTTATGTATATATGTCATGATATGACTAACTCAGGATGATTGAATCCCCTGATGATGAAGCTGACTTCAATATTCACGTGTGCTGTTGTGGTTTCACTTGATTTTGTGTACAAAATCAAATCAGTTTCTCACAAAACGCTTCATCATTAAGGAAGGGATTGTGGGAATGCGCGGATCTAGACTAATTCTGACCTCGTGAGCATGAAGGTATGAATCGTCCGGTATCCTCTCATTGGGTGCTGGTCTCCCCTCGTCCTATACTTAAGGCTCCCCACAGATCAGACGGGAGACAGGAGAACGATTCGGGGCAGTGATGGGAGGGGTCGTTGCCGGTGGCTCGCTCGGCTGGCTGTGGCCGAACCACCGAGAATTGGTGGAAAAGGCTGCTGACGACGGGACAGTGGAAAACACGGAGAGGATCGCTGCAATAAGAGAAGTAAACCAAGCAAATAGGAACGGACTTGGGAATTGCGCAATATTGTGTAAATGGGAAGATCTGGATTATTATTGTTTGCTAATACTATGGCCTGGAGCCTTTGTTAAAGGAAATCCTCTGCATCACTGTTGTGCAAAGAAATTGCCGGCTTGTTCCTGGACTGGCGGAGGAGGGGAAGGCCTAAAGAAGAGAAAGAAGTGGAATGGGACCAAGGACTCCACCTGTACACCCCCATATGTTAAAATAAATGTTCCTCCTTTTTATACTAACTCCTGCCTCTGTCTTGGTCATTGTAGTTACTTCCCAACTGGTCACACTAATATTGAACCTGAGTCCTGGTGCTCATTCAAACCATCAGGTGGCGTTGTCATAACACATAATCTCAAGTGTATCTTTTACCTAGATGCACATAACACAGAGACAATGAAGAAACATAAACGCTAGTAAAAATTAAGTTTATTGAATCTGTTTTATGGCTTGCACTATATCACTTTTGAACTGAAATTCCATCTGAACTAATCATGAACCAAGTTAGTCAATAGGGGGCAAAGATCACCACAATAAATATTTTACCTCGGATTTTCACAACTTTGTCAATTTCTTACCTTTCATCTCCCAGACCAGGTCCAGGAAGAGCTGAGCAGGGTGATAGGAAGTCGTCAGGTCCGGGTGGAGGACAGGAAGAACCTGCCCTACACTGATGCTGTCATCCATGAGATCCAGAGACTGGCCAACATTGTCCCCATGTCCCTTCCTCACAAAACCAGCCAAGATGTCACCTTTCAGGGTTACTTCATTAAGAAGGTCATACTGAATATAACACCCATCTTCATGTTCAAGAAAAAATTATAACAAGAATGCAGAACACAGCAATTAATTCTGGGATCCCTGAAAAGTTAAAATATATTTTGAAATGATATTGCAGAATACTACTGTCCACCTTATAGAAAACTGTTTTTCTTCATTGACTACAGGGGACCACAGTGTATCCTCTCTTGATATCTGTCCTGTATGATGAG